>NC_091242.1:6835412-6935412 GCF_040958095.1 Procambarus clarkii | reverse complement strand
GCCTTGAGGAAGAGGATATGTAGCATCCACGGTAGCCTCCCACGTACACTCACATACACTTGTCTTCTCCTACCTCCTATAATTGTAACTGTAATTTTATTTCATTTAAAACTTTATTACACAAAAAGGGGCTACAACATTGGTTACATGCAAGGTACAAGGCTACTTGTCACAGGTTGTAGAGTTCCTCCAGCTCCTCAGATAGCAGGCAGAAACCATGGATGCAGTAAGCATTTCCTCTCTGTATCGCTGAGCTCAGGCGCAGCTGGCAGCTCTAGGGTCTTTTGTTGTTTCAGTTAGCTTAGAACCCAGATCCTTCAAAAAACTAGCTTCACTTTTACTCCAGGCACCAAGTGTGTCCGGGACCATGGGGACAAAATTGTAGTGGTGATCCGGATCTCTGTATTTACGGGACTTGGCTGCTTCCCTGTTATAGCAGGACCATCCAGATGTGCTTCTAGGTAAGCAGCTGAGCCTTTCCCTTCCCTCCACTCCCCCTCTACCCCCTCCCCTACCTCTTCCCCCTCCCCTACCTCTTCCCCCTCCCCTATCTCTTCCCCCTCCCCTACCTCTTCCCCCTCCCCTTACCTCTTCCTCCTCCCCTTACCTCTTCCCCCTCCCCTACCTCTTCCCCCTCCCCTACCTCTTCCCCCTCCCCTACCTCTTCCCCCTCCCCTACCTCTTCCCCCTCCCCTACCTCTTCCCCCTCCCCCTCCCCTACCTCTTCCCCTACCCCTCCCCTACCTCTTCCCCCTCCCCTACCCCTTCCCACCTTCCTGCTCCCCTCCTCCTGACCGTCTTAAATCTCTTACGGAAGCTATTTGATCTTGCCCCATCTCCCTCTATGGGATTATCCGTTACGTTTGCTTCTTTCGGCTTCCTGTTTTCTTCCTTCCCCGAGTCCTTGGTGCGCGCGCACACTGCTCGTTATACCTAGGCTCTCTCAATAGGCCGTTATACCTAGGCTCTCTCAACAGGCCGTTCTAACGGTCTGTCCGGCACCAGCGTTGAATTTGAAGTGGTTTTCACCTTTGCAAAAGCGTTCCGATGGAGACGGATGTTCTTTTAGTGTTGAAATCGTTAATATTGCGATGCTTTTAATTGCTCTAAAACGCATGAATTTCGACGCTGTGGTCGACGGCTTGTAAATTGCGAAGGATTTGAGGACAGGATTTATTAATTAATATTGCAAATTTGTCTAGTGCATTTCGCATGTTGCAATAATGCAACACTAAAGCCTAAATGTACTCTAAATTCTCAGCTTGACTCTAAACTGTTGTTGTTGTTGAGTAAGAACACTGTTGTTTAATCCCATGAAAACTACAATGAAATTACCTCTAAATATTCACATCCTTCATAGTTATCTTGAGGTGGATCATTGTATCTGCTAAAGAGGTCTCCTGGGGAGGGGGGTTTGGCTGGGGCCAGATTCATGAAGCAGTTACGCAAGCACTTACGAACCTGGGGTCAGATTCTTGAAGCAGTTACGCAAGCACTTACGAACCTGGGGTCAGATTCATGAAGCAGTTATGCAAGTACTTGCAGATGAGGAGTCACAATAACGTGGCTGAAATATGTTGAACAAATCACACACTAGAAAGTGAAGGGACGACGACGTTTCGGTCCGTCCTGGACCATTCTCAATTTAATTTAATTCTCAATGAGAATTTAAAGGTGGAGGCCCATTGGCCACTCCACCTTTAAAACCAACCTTACGAACGTGGCTTTCAAAATGAGAGGTCAAACCGGAGAAGAGCAGCTCATTGGCCCAGCGGTACCACGTGAAGCCTTCTTAAAGAACTTCCATGTATAACACCTCTCAGCCGGTCTCCTGGCCTTTGTCCAGAAGAGATGCTTCACATTCCACTCTCATCGTTGCATTACCATCGGGTTTCAATGGCTGGCCCTCGACCTAAATACTGCAGTGGTATTGAAGCCACGTTCAACTGCTTCCCCGGGGTGTAAGGTGACCGTGTCTCTTGCTCCGTGGAGAGGCGGTGACGAGGTCTCTGAACCACAGAGTAAGCTTGTGGTTCTGTGGTCACTGAGACAGTCTTCGAGTCCCAAAGGCATTTGAGCAGAGGCTTCGAGTCCCAGAGGCATTTCAACAGAGTCTTCGAGTCCCAGAGGCATTTCAACAGAGTCTTCGAGTCCCAGAAGCATTTGACAAGTGCATGATTCAATGAGTAAATACTTGAGTGCGTGCAGTAGCAACATCTCGATTCACAGATCCCTAAATCCCAAGTTGGCTCCCTCCCCGGATAAACCCAGACGCCAGACTGTCAGAGGACGCGGAGGACGCAAGGAGCTATTGACTCTAGAAAATGCTTGACTCAGAAGCGAAAGACGCAGCAGAAATTAGGTAGCATTGTGCCAAACAAAAAAAGTCTCAAGTGATATTTGGACTCAAACACAGTATTCCGAGAATTAAAACTATGCCTTGGAAGGGCAGGGGAGGAAAGGGCTGAGGTGGAGAGAGAGGGAGAGGGAGAGAGAGAGAGAGAGAGAGAGAGAGAGAGAGAGAGAGAGGGAGAGAGAGAGAGAGAGAGAGAGAGAGAGAGAGAGAGAGAGAGAGAGGGAGAGGGAGAGGGAGAGGGAGAGAGAGAGAGGGAGAGAGAGAGAGAGAGAGAGAGAGAGAGAGAGAGAGAGAGAGAGGGAGAGGGAGAGAGAGAGAGAGAGAGAGAGAGGGAGAGGGAGAGGGAGAGAGAGAGAGAGAGAGGGAGAGAGAGAGAGAGAGAGAGAGAGAGAGAGAGAGAGAGGGAGAGGGAGAGAGAGAGAGAGAGAGGGGGGGGACTCGTATAATGATGCTTGGCGGGGGGTTAAGCTTCATCTCTTCGATTCAGCTTCTCAGCCTAAAAGTTCCAGAGCCTTTTGGGCTCTTGTCATATTTGCAGGTGAAGTTGTACAGTTGAAGTTATATGAAGCTGTATAATTGAAGTTGTACAGTTGAAGCTGTGCAGTTGAAGCTGTATGGAGCTGTTCAGTTGAAGATGTATAAAGCTGTATCCCGCCAGTGTCCCATTGTCCCACCAGTGTTCCACCAGTGTCCCACCAGTGTCCCACCAGTGTCCCATTGTCCCACCAGTGTTCCACCAGTGTCCCACCAGTGTCCCACCTGTGTCCGTCTCTTCCTGCACTGGTCATTCCAATTAAAAGGTGTTTGCGTACCCGGTCTATTCCCCCTTGCTACTTTGTATTCGGTAATCATGTCTCCCCCCTTGCTACTCCTCTTCTCCTGATATGAGATTCACGTTCTTTATAGCCTTTCCTCGTGAGTCAAGCCTCTCAGATCTGGTACCAGTCTGGTGGTATACATTTGGGATTTATCCTGCTTCGTTTTGTGTTTGATAAGGACGCGGGTATTCTGGAACTGGTCTGATACGTGGCTCAAGGTTGTTAGTGATTGTTTAATCAGATGCCTTAAGGAATTCAACATAAAATTCACCCGCTTTGTGCATTCACCTAGTTGTGTTTGTGGCGGTTGAGCTTTGGCTCTTTGGTCCCGCCTCTCGTTGCCTGACATCCCGCCGCGTGTGTGTTGTCGTCCGAACATCTTCGCGTGTTGAAGGGGGAGGTGTAGTGGTGGGTGTTGAAGGGGGAGGTGTAGTGGCGGGTGTTGAAGGGGGAGGTGTAGTGGCGGGTGTTGAAGGGGGAGGTGTAGTGGTGGGTGTTGAAGGGGGAGGTGTAGTGGCGGGTGTTGAAGGGGGAGGTGTAGTGGTGGGTGTTGAAGGGGGAGGTGTAGTGGCGGGTGTTGAAGGGGGAGGTGTAGTGGCGGGTGTTGAAGGGGGAGGTGTAGTGGCGGGTGTTGAAGGGGGAGATGTAGTGGCGGGTGTTGAAGGGGGAGGTGTAGTGGCGGGTGTTGAAGGGGGAGGTGTAGTGGTGGGTGTTGAAGGGGGAGGTGTTGTGGCGGGTGTTGAAGGGGGAGGTGTAGTGGCGGGTGTTGAAGGGGGAGGTGTAGTGGCGGGTGTTGAAGGGGGAGGTGTAGTGGCGGGTGTTGAAGGGGGAGGTGTAGTGGCGGGTGTTGAAGGGGGAGGTGTAGTGGTGGGTGTTGAAGGGGGAGGTGTAGTGGTGGGTGTTGAAGGGGGAGATGTAGTGGTGGGTGTTGAAGGGGGAGGTGTAGTGGTGGGTGTTGAAGGAGGAGGTGTAGTGGCGGGTGTTGAAGGGGGAGGTGTAGTGGCGGGTGTTGAAGGGGGAGGTGTAGTGGCGGGTGTTGAAGGGGGAGGTGTAGTGGCGGGTGTTGAAGGGGGAGGTGTAGTGGCGGGTGTTGAAGGGGGAGGTGTAGTGGCGGGTGTTGAAGGGGGAGGTGTAGTGGCGGGTGTTGAAGGGGGAGATGTAGTGGTGGGTGTTGAAGGGGGAGGTGTAGTGGGTGTTGAAGGGGGAGGTGTAGTGGCGGGTGTTGAAGGGGGAGATGTAGTGGTGGGTGTTGAAGGGGGAGGTGTAGTGGGTGTTGAAGGGGGAGATGTAGTGGCGGGTGTTGAAGGGGGAGATGTAGTGGGTATTGAAGGGGGAGATGTAGCGGGCGGGTGTTGAAGGGGGAGATGTAGCGGGCGGGTGTTGAAGGGGGAGATGTAGCGGGCGGGTGTTGAAGGGGGAGATGTAGTGGGTGTTGAAGGGGGAGATGTAGCGGGCGGGTGTTGAAGGGGGAGATGTAGTGGGTGTTGAAGGGGGAGGTGTAGTGGCGGGTGTTGAAGGGGGAGGTGTAGTGGCGGGTGTTGAAGGGGGAGGTGTAGTGGCGGGTGTTGAAGGGGGAGGTGTAGTGGCGGGTGTTGAAGGGGGAGATGTAGTGGGTGTTGAAGGACACAGCCTTCAAGAACCTGGACACAGATAGCCTTCAAGAACCTGGACACAGATAGCCCCCAAGAAACAAGAATCAAGCATAGTCCCCAGAGCCTTTGGGAACTCAACCACGTGGGCGGAAAGTCAAATAGTGGATATATTAAACAGCGTAGAGGATATTGAAGAAAATGGACAAAGGGGGGTGGATAAAGAGGGGAGAAACCATTCAAAACGAGAAACAGCAAAACAAGAGAACAAAGGATAGAAGCAAGAGAACAGGAGAACGTCTGAAAAAAAGATCCTTCAGAGCAAATGTCATAAGAAAGTGTAGCGAAATAGAAGAAGAAATAGATGTAATAGAAATAGATGAAATTGTAAAGACTAACAACATGCAGAGTTTCTAAAGATATGACAGGAATGAAAAGGGGAAAAAGCGCTGGAGCCATTGCTAGAAATAAGCATAAATACAAAAGGCGAACCTCGGGAATTGAAACTCGGTCCTGCTCGTTCTATTAGGCAAGAACGGCATACAATAACCCACTTCGGCGCATACAGACGAACGATGTTATACATTTTGTGTGCAAAGCAGAAAGTTAAAATGTATACGAAATCCTTTAGGAAGGCTTTGCATAGGATTTTACAAAAGATTACATAGGATTCAAAGATAACAGGAGACTTATTGGTTAATAACGAGGGTCTCTGTTAATGTTTTTTTTTATTATCTTTGTCAATGCTTACGTAATAAATTTGTTATGGCAAAGTGAGCATTATGCCTTTATTGTTGAAGTGAGTATTATGTCTATATTGTTGAAGTGAGCATTGTGTCTTTATTGTTGAAGTGAGCATTGTGCCTTTATTGTTGAAGTGAGCATTATGCCTTTATTGTTGAAGTGAGCATTGTGTCTTTATTGTTGAAGTGAGCATTATGTCTATATTGTTGAAGTGAGCATTATGTCTATATTGTTCAAGTGAGCATTGTGTCTTTATTGTTGAAGTAAGCATTGTGTCTATATTGTTGAAGTGAGCATTGTGTCTTTATTGTTGAAGTGAGCATTGTGCCTTTATTGTTGAAGTGAGCATTATGCCTTTATTGTTGAAGTGAGCATTGTGTCTTTATTGTTGAAGTGAGCATTGTGCCTTTATTGTTGAAGTGAGCATTGTGTCTTTATTGTTGAAGTGAGCATTATGTCTTTATTGTTGAAGTAAGCATTGTGTCTATATTGTTGAAGTGAGCATTATACCTTTATTGTTGAAGTGAGCATTCTGTCTATTGTTGAAGTGAGCATTGTGTCTTTATTGTTCAAGTGAGCATTCTGTCTATATTGTTGAAGTGAGCATTGTCTTTATTGTTAAAGTGAGCATTTTGTCTTTATTGTTGAAGTGAGCATTCTGTATTTATTACTGATTCAATATGCTCATTTGTCTATCCATCAATCATGGAAAAGAACCTGTAAATAATAACGGCAAATTCTATAAAGAAAAGCTAAAAAATATTAAAGGTTCATAAAATCCTAACTTCACGTAGTTTGCAAAAAGCTACACAATATTAAAGGTTCATAAAATCCTAACTTCACGTAGTTTGCAAAAAGCTACACAATATTAAAGGTTCATAAAATCCTAACTTCACGTAGTTTGCAAGGAGTCATTATAATCACACAATATTAAGACTATTGTATTCAAGAGTAAAAAATGGCATTTGACAATAATAAATGTTATATATATGTATCTCAGCAGGTCGTTTCCCTGGAAACACAAACCGAAACTGTCTCTTATTTTCCGCTTGTCACAACTTGTAATAAAGTTGTTACATCTTGGCTTAACGTGTTTATGACGTATTAGAACGTTGTTACAACTTGCTATATTGGTTGTTATAACTGGTTAGGAGGTGTTGAAACTTGTTCGAACGTTGTACCAACGTCGTAGTTTAGGTGTGTGTTTGGTGGGTTGCTATCTCCCCGCGTGAGAAGGTACACATCAAAGTCGAAACGCAAAGAATGTGAGGAAATACGAATTTTTAGGGCATAGCTGACAAAAAAAATAGTCAGCATATATTATGGACGTTCTTAGGAGGGTAGCGGGGAAAGGGGGGGGGGCTGCTTTCAGAAATGGCTGTGATATCTGGGTATTCAAAGGGGGATTGTTTTTAGATATGACCATAATTGTGTTAAATGATTTTCATACATTGGAATAATTTTGCTGCACCAAATGGCTTATTGTATTAACTTATATGATTCTTCAGAGCTGTAGACTTGCGCCTGATGCTCAAAATTTGGCATAACCTTCAAGTTTCAAGTATGTTTATTAAATTTTTATTTTATTTTTTATTTTACATTAGCAATACAGTGGCTGTCTTCTAACTTTCCGACAGTTCTGCAGTTTTTCTTCTTCAGTTGATATAATCCAGTGGAATTCATGACATGACAATAGAAATAAATCCGCGAGGAAATTGTTTTTGGTTTTTAAATCAATATAGAAATAGGTTGAAATCTTCAAGGATAGATGTTTCCTTTGGCACTAACATGGCAATTTCGACACTGTTGCCATCCGAAATAGAGTACATTATGAAGTCTATTTTGGCAACAAGTTGCATGGGGACCAAGACATATTGCCATAATGCAAGGGGGGCGGGGGGGGGGAATCTATCTAGGGATCTATCAGGGGAAAGCGCCAAGACATTACGACTATATAGCACTTGGAAGGGGTCAGGATAAGGATTTGGGATGGGACAGGGGGGGGAAGGAATGGTGCCCAACCACTTGGACGGTTGGGGATTGAACGCCGACCTGCATGAAACGAGACCGTCGCTCTACCGTCCAGCCCAAGTGGTTGGACACAAGGGGGGGGGAGGCTGATAACAGGCAATAATATTCAATGCAAATATAGCGACAGATAACTGTGTAGAATAAATGACAGTTCTAACGTGGATAAAAATCCTTTTCCTGTATCTTTAATTTTAAGAAATCTATCTATCTATCTATCACACACACGGGCCTCGCAGCTGAGTGGATAGCGCTCGGGGGTCGTAGTCTTAAGGGCCAGGGTTCGATTTCCGGCCGAGGCAGAAACAAATGAGCAGTTTCTTTCACTCTGATGCCCCCTGTTACCTAGCAGTAAATAGGTACCTGGGAGATAGACAGGTGTTCCGGCCTTTCTCCTGGGGATGTGTGTGTGTATGTGTGTGTGTGTGTGTGTGTGTGTGTGTGTGTGTGTGTGTGTGTGTGTGTGTGTGTTTTAGAGATACAAATATATATAGTAGACATAATAGAGGAAAAATAAATTGGTTAGAAAGGCGGGGTCGAATAGCTAGTAGTTCGATTCTGCAAGCACAAATAGTAAAAACACACACACACACACACACACACACACACACACACACACACACACACACACACACACACACACACACACACACACACACACACACACACACACACGGGGAAGGTGCAAACCGTCCCCTTGTGTTTCGTCACCCTTACCGTACACCAAATTTCAACCGTATAACTTTTTAAATTTAAAAACGCATTCAACAGAATTAACCCCAAAAAATAGCTCACAATGTTGAATACGAAACTTTTTACTCTATCAAACTGTCCTTCTACACAACATATATAAATATTTTTATAACCAAGTTTTTCACCTCCAAACGTTGCTGTATCGCTAAAAAAAAAAAAAAAAGTGTAATTCCAACGAAAAAAATGTATTTGCTTGAAATATTCGCTCCAATGCACATGTTTACAAGTTCGCAAAAATAGCGTCGTCCTGCGCTCTGTCGCTTAATGCTGTTTTAATTGATATGATCCTAGCCGTCATTATCTGCAAGTGCAGAATTTTTTCGGCATATGGAACGTAAATTAATTAGGCGATTTGTCATTAATGCCAAAGCGTGTTGGAGGACGATCTGGTACGTATGTTAGGATATTTGTATTAGTTTATATATATATATATATATATATATATATATATTTATATATATATATATATATATATATATATATCTACAATGCACCACCTCTGGTGCAATTGTAGGGACCCACATCCTCGAAGAAGAAAATGAAGAGTATTCAGAGAAGATCATGTGGATTCTCACTGAAGATTTTGATCTTTTCTTCTCTTACCACCCCTATTATTTTTTTATATATATTTTATTTTATTTTATTGTATTTTATTTTATTGCAATGTATTTTAATTGCAATGCTATTTTAATTGCACGCATTTTCCCTCTGAACTGCGACACTGAGGCGCCGGAACAGGAAACTGGCCGCTCGTGAGTCTTTTAAGTTTTCCCAATGAGTTCCTCGCCCACCTCCTTTAAGAACTTAAGTGCAGATTTACCCCAGACGCCCAGAGGGGCCTCCCCCGCCCCTCCTTTCTTCCATACGTTGCTGCCCACGGCCGGGGGGGGGGAGGGGGTAGTACTTTTACCATAGACAATGTTTATATAATATATAACTATCGTTTTGATGACCCTTTACAGTGTCATGCCAAGACCAAGAAATGGTGAATTTATATTCTCTCTCTCCCTCTCCCACCCCCTCCCCTTCCCTTCCTTTCCTTCCCCTGGCTCCCATCCCTCCCTTTCCCTGGCTCCCATCCCTCAATAATTCCACAAGGCAAAGCCGTATTGTCAGGCCAGCATAACAAACGATATCGTTCGTAAGCAAAAAATAAATAAACACGGGTCGGCTCTCGTGGATTCTTGTGGGTGAAGAAATAAAAGGCTAGTCTTGAGTGCTGGGTTCGTGGTCTGTTGTCAGATTTCCCTCCTCCAATGACTCTCAAGGTCGGCTTGGATAAATACTTGAGTCGAAGGTGGTTTTACTTCATGGAAAACTGTTTGGGGGATGAGGGGGATATTAGCGAACTTTAAAACAAGAATAGTTGCAATAATGTGTGAAATAATATCACTTTTTAATGAAGGATAATTGAATAATATTTTAGTATACGTCTTTAGAAACCATAATTCATAAATAATTCGTCACTACAATGAGAGGTATACCTCCGCTTCTTGGTGTACAGTATACTGAGAATAATTATTTACAGACTAAAGTATACCTGCTGGTTGGACAGTCAGCTATTGTGATGGCTTTAATACTCCTCCAAAGGTTAATAGGCCTAAAAAAGACTCCATCACAGGATGATTGACGCTACCCAGTAAACTCTGCCCCCCCCCCCGGGATGAAATTAATAAAATAAAATAAAATTTATATTTAAAGTATAAATAAGTATAAACGTTCATTTAGATTTTCCAAGCTTACAGGAATTATTATTATTCAGGAAAGATAATTTATAAAGAACAATGGGCTACGGTTATTTTTTTTTTTTTGGGGGGGGGGCTCTATAACCCATTCAGTCTCAGGCCATAATCGTCCTTACTGCGAACGTCACAAAGGCTTTTTATGTAATAGCAATCAGTGCAATAAAAACATGTTTTTTTTTGTTACAACAAATAATATATAATATGATTTTTTTTGTAGGTACTGGGTGAACTCACAATAATGTGATATATGTATGAGCAACCCTTTTCGACTCAAGTCCATTACATCCAACGGTCGACCCCACAAAGCATTCATAAATGTTAACATGCTGTTCATTCAAACAGGAATGTTCTCAAATATAAATTAATATTTTAATATATTAGCATATTGTGCATATATAGGCATAGGTGTTTAGGTTCGATTGGTGATTATTTGTATCTGTACTACGTGGGTGAAACATTTATAGCGTTGTGGTTCGAACAGAATTAGTCAGTGAGGCGCTTGTTCTAGAAGTGTTCGGACGTCATCAATTGTGAATCGTGTGTAAACCGATTTTCAATCATAAACAGGGGTTTGGCGGCTGGATTAACGAGTTTGGATCTTAGTATGCAAGAACGGGTTGGCTAATCAAATCAAGCTTACCTAGGAGGCGGGCTCGCAGCCCGTCCTCCAAACAAAGACCCAAAAGTGATTGCATCCACCCGCCATACCCCGCTGTTTATGAATGAAAAACGGTTTACTCATGTCTCACAACTGCCGACGTTCGAATACTTCCGGAACAAGTGCTTCACTGAAGAGTTTTGTTCGAACCACAACGCTGTAAATGCTTTACCCACAGAATCACCCTAAATAGGTACAATATGGTAATATAAAATAATATTAACTTATATGTGAGAAAATTCCTGTTTTCAATGAACAGCATATTAAAATGGATGAATGCGTCTTTAGGGTCGACCGCTGGATGGAATGGACTTGGTCTGAGGACGGGTTGCCAGATACCAATAATCAACGCCAGTATGCGTGTGTCTGTAGTGACGAACGTACGCGTTGTGACTAACACTAATCCCCAACTGGAATATACCGATTAATCCGGGATTTAACCGCCTCAATCCTGCCTCTGAATATTCCCTCATGTCAGTCCACTAGAGATAAGTTTTATCCTGTTTAGCATCCGAATATAAACGACGGGTTATAGTGGATATTTTTGTGGTCATTGCTGGCGGCTTCCCCCTCCTCCTGCGTCCATGGCGACGCATAAATATTCGTTTACTATGCCATATTTATCTTACACACGCTCCATTAATCATCATTGCTTAGATAAGATTCTTTTATCATCATTGCTTTAGCCTCATCCTTTCTTATACTCCTTCCTTCCTTTCATTCTAGCATAAAGTAGGCAAGGCAGGCGAATGGCTACGAGCGACCACCATCCTCACTGGTAACTGCACTTCAGCCATTGATGCTTGCTTCATTCCACACACCTACATGTAGGCCTTCTTGCATACACGTGGATGTATGGACTCCCACACATCCATATGTAGATCTGTGGGATCCCACACATCCACATGTAGATCTGTGGACTATACGTAGAATAAATACCACAGTCTTCTCCCAGATAACTAGTCTGCAGTTTTTTTTTTTTTTTTTTTTAACTATGTCTCGCTCTCTAATACACTGAAAGGTTTAGGAATTTTAACATTTGAAAATCGAAAACCGATTTCCCTTGTCGTTGTAATTATTTATATCGAGGAAGAGTTTTCCTTGTAACTATGTAAATGCCTTGTAATGTGGTTTTTTTTTTATCCTGCAACCGTCAACTGGCTTGCTCTGAGCACAGGGGTGTAATGGAGATGAAAGAGGAACATGTACACAAGACAACATGAACAAGAGACCTTGAGATTAAAAAACGGAAATAAAATAGCAATCCTAGGCTAATGGTGCTGTTTAATAATCGCTATCTGAAACAAAAAGTTCCAAGTAGCACGGGGCTATGGTGAGCCCGTGTCCTAGGCTAAATATACGCACCCTTAGGCCTGAATTAATACAGAAATATACAAAACTAAGCCTAGGAATGGTAACGTTTGCTTATTGCCTTCTTTGTCTGTATACACGTTTTGCACAATGCACCCACAGCATTGGTGCTATAAGTTGTGGTTGATATGCAACATTTGTATTTTGCAATAAATATAATATACCACATGAATGTTTTAAGCAGACGAATGTGGGTAGCGTGAGTGTCCGGTGTAGCCACACGGCAATAAAATAGAAGCCAGATGTCAACACATTAATCAAGGCTGGCAAGCAATATTAAGCAACCCATTAGGGAATAATGAATATTTACCCCCATTAAAAATCGCTGTGCCGTAGTGTTTGAATATTTAGTTTACTATAGTTAAAAAAATATATATATTCAAATTTGTATTTAAAATGATTGGCGAGGCTAACGAAAGCCTAATTCGTATTTTTATGTATTTAATTTTTCCTATATAAAAGCTTAATATATGTAAAGTGATATGTATGCATATATACACATACATTTACGAATGTCTTTTTAAGTATAATCTTTTTATTAAATATGGCCCGGAGTCATAGTTGAACTTTAGAGTTGAACTCTAAACCCGTCTATGCGGCTATGGATGAAATGTACAAAATATGTATTGTACTAAGAAAAGGTAATCCCTCTTCATTTATTAAATCTTAAGTCAGATTTGGTACATACATACCATACTAGAAAAGGTTAGGATTGGCTATTCCTTCTCGGTCCATATTTTGTACGTAGCATCCATAGGCTGTATGGCACTCAAAATTTTGGATGATAGGCTGTAATATATGGTCCTCCAGTGTAAAACGTTGGCCATTCCTGAAGTTGTAAATGCAAAACCGCTGGTGTAAAGCATTTTGTAGAAAACGGCTTCGAACATTGAAAACGATCAAGTGAATCGCATAGAAAAAGCAGTCAATTTTGTGGCATGTTTTAGTGTATTTCGTTCCTAAAAAGAACGGTTAAAACACCGGATATATATACAATTATTTTATAGACAATATGCAGTAATTATTAATGTAGAACTGACGGTACGTCTATAAAAAAAATCAAACGTTTCTTTTCCGGCAGTTGCGGGGGAAGCTTCCTGACGCTTGGAGCGTCAGTGCTGACGTCGTCGCCAGCTTGACTGGAGGACAGCAACGACAAGGTGGTCATGAAGATGGTGGTTCTCCTTCTCGTCTGTGATCGTGGTCGCTCCTTCTCCAGCATCACTTGTCATCTTGGGTTACAACACCGGGGTCTGCGGGGGACGGGATGTTTGCCCGAGGAACCACTGCCAGCGGTTATGGACGGTGAGTGTGTGTGCATCTGTGCTATGCATTTTACGGCAGCTGTGTTGTACTTCGGGGGGACATTGATGCCTTGAGCTGTAGATACGTGTTTGGTTGATTGATGCATTTAGTTGTGGATACGTGTTTGGTTGATTGGTGCATTGAGCTGTAGATAAGTGTTGGGTTGATGATGCATTGAGCTGCAAGGTACGTGTTGGGTTGATTGATGCATTGAGCTATGGATACATGTTGGGTTGATTGATGCATTCAGTTGTAGGTATAAGTTGGGCTGATTGATGCATTTAGTTGTAAATACATATTGGGTTCATTAATGAATTTAGCTGTAGAATACGTCTTGAGTCGATTGATGCATTTAGCTGTAGGTATGTGTTGGATTGATGCATTCAGCTGTAGATATGTGTTGGATTGATGGATGCATTTAGTTGTAGATACGTGTTCGGTCGATTGGTCCATTTAGTTGTAGATACGTGTTGGGTATAACTTATCAGCAACAATGATAGAGAAAATTACGACGCTCGTTGCTGTGTACACGACGTTAAGCAGGGTTTCGCAGGGTAATTAGTTTAGTTAGGTTTTGGATACGCCACGGAGACAGTTTGATAAGGCCCTTGGATATACCACGGATGACGTTTTATACGGCAGTGGTATATACCAAAATGTTTAGTAAGGTTCTGGGATATTTGGCAAGTGTTACAGTTTAGCAATGTCAAGTTACGCCAGACATATAGTCCCGATTTTGCCACCTGTAGTAAAATTGTACCATTTTGGTACAGTTTGAAGCTAGATGTCCTGTGGTGCTACATTAGGGTCAAAAGTTTCATTTCGGTACATTGTTCAGAAGCGGTAAATTTGTTCTGTACCCCAATGAAATTGACATATCCCCCCTATGTTAATAAGAAATTGTTAGAGTAATCGGGTATAATAGAAAATTTGTGCATTATATAGATTAATCTTTTCAAATTAAGAGGTGCTTAACACCCTCAACATATTTTCAGTGGGAACGGAAGGGAAATATTAGGTGAAAGCACCATGCCAATCAGTATGTAGTCTTGTTGTTGTGCTGTATCTAGTTCTCTTGTGTTGTATCTAGTTTTGTTGTGCTGTATCGAGTTTTTTGTTGTGCTGAATCTAGTATTTTGTTGTGCTGAATCTAGTTTTGTTGTGCTGAATCTAGTTTTTTGTTGTGCTGAATCTAGTTTTGTTGTGCTGAATCTAGTATTTTGTTGTGCTGAATCTAGTTTTGTTGTGCTGTATCGAGTTTTTTGTTGTGCTGAATCTAGTATTTTGTTGTGCTGAATCTAGTATTTTGTTGTGCTGAATCTAGTTTTGTTGTGCTGAATCTAGTTTTTTGTTGTGCTGAATCTAGTTTTTTGTTGTGCTGAATCTAGTTTTTTGTTGTGCTGAATCTAGTTTTTTGTTGTGCTGAATCTAGTTTTTTGTTGTGCTGAATCTAGTTTTTTGTTGTGCTGAATCTAGTTTTTTGTTGTGCTGAATCTAGTTTTTTGTTGTGCTGAATCGAGTTTTGTTGTGCTGAATCGAGTTTTGTTGTGCTGTATCGAGTTTTTTGTTGTGCTGAATCTAGTATTTTGTTGTGCTGAATCGAGTTTTGTTGTGCTGTATCGAGTTTTTTGTTGTGCTGAATCTAGTATTTTGTTGTGCTGAATCGAGTTTTGTTGTGCTGTATCGAGTTTTTTGTTGTGCTGTATCTAGTTTTGTTGTGCTGTATCGAGTTTTTTGTTGTGCTGAATCTAGTTTTGTTGTGCTGTATCGAGTTTTTTGTTGTGCTGTATCTAGTTTTGTTGTGCTGTATCGAGTTTTTTGTTGTGCTGTATTTAGTTTTGTTGTGTTGTATCAAGTTTTGTTGTGTTGTATCAAGTTTTGTTGTGCTGTATCTAGTTTTGTTGTGCTGAATCTAGCTTTGTTGTGCTGTATCGAGTTTTGTTGTGCTGTATCTAGTTTTGTTGTGCTGTATCTAGTTTTGTTGTGCTGTATCGAGTTTTGTTGTGCTGTATCTAGTTTTGTTGTGCTGAATCTAGCTTTGTTGTGCTGTATCAAACTATATTTTTTTTTTTGGGTGATTATTTGTTTTTTGGTTAAGCAGTGTACTTGTTTTCCACGATTTCTAGTTATTTTTAGTTATTTTTTATTGTTTTTTAAAGGCGATTTATATTTTTTATTTTTTATTGGGGGAAAGATGTAATTTGTTGTTAAATCTTTGTATTTGTAGTACGTGGATGAAACATTTATAGATGTGTGTTATTCCAACACGGAATGAAGAGAGAGAAATATTTTAGAGAAAAATTCAGACGTTAAGAATAGTGTGTAAAGTGACTTGGTTTTTCTTTCATAAACAAGGGAGGGGGGGGGGGGAGGCATGGCTTCTGGATTAACGAGCATTTAGCCCTCATTGAACCGTTTATATAACGACTGGTTTGTGTCAGCAGGTGAGGAAGCTCCACCTGTCACGGGGGGAGGATGTCAATACCCGCTGCGGTCGCCCTCTGCTGGCTTGCTTGACTGGACGATGGCATCGGCATCTTCTCATCATCATAAAGATGGTTGACAGTGTGTTGCATCGTAATCACTGCTTCTCCGGCCTCGCTGTCATCTTGAACTATAAGAATCAGGTTTCTGCAGGACAGTTTTGTTTGCCTGAGCAACCACTGTCGACGGTGAGTGTGCCATTCCTCTTTTTTATTTTCGTGAGTGCTGGATAGGTGTTGTTCGTGAGTTCTCCTTTTCAGAAGCAGTCTTAGAAAGCTACGACGTCTTTACCTGTACACTCTAGGTTAGGCTGGCTTAATAGGTTCAGTTAGGCCATGGAGATGTCCTGGAGTTGGTTTGGAATGGGCTTTTTTGTTTATACAAGGTGGTTGTATGTCAGCTGTATGCTGACATACACTGCAGGGGATACATGTAGGAATGAATACATTGTTGCCTCGGGAGGCGAGTGCAACGTAGCGCCCATTAACATTTCCTGGCGTTTAGGTATTTGCGTATAAACTGTGTTAGTAACTGTTCGTAAATAATTCATTCTAAATGTTCTCACGCGGAGAGATGCACGGGAGAGGAATACGAATATTAGTGCAAACACAACTTTCAACGTTATTCGTAAAAAATTAATATGTTCATAAAACATATCTACGTTGTATTGAGTGATACAACATAATCATAGACTTCGAATTTAATACTATGATCGGTTACCATGTGTATTTTACCTTCTTATTATATAAAAATCTCTTCGGTGTATATATAGTTTTGAATGTTTATTTAGGCTAGCAGAATATTATAGTTTTTGATATGCAGGGATAATCCCATGTAGTTTTACCAAGATATTGAAAATCAGACCATAGCATTATTCTGAAAATTGTTATAGCAGTTATAATCTCAGACGTTATTGTTATTTAAAATGTAACGTCTTGAGCATTTACACCCCATTAGTGCCTTGCGTACAAATGGGTACATAAGGCACAAATGGATTTGACACATACATGTACACACATTGTGCCTTTCTGATAATTTCACTATTATCGGGGGACGGTCATTAAGCCCGTGCAACGTGTTTCTCGAATAATACATTTTATTTTGATGTAAAAATCCCCAAAGTCACAAAATATATGCTATAAATCAATATGGCTCGCCTAATTGATGAGCTGTTACGTTTTCTGTAAGTGGGTTTTCTGTTAAGTTAGGTTCGGTAATTTAATAAATTATTTTTTTGGACGTTGTCACAACACGAGATGACGTGTTGGTTTATGCCCATGTGACGATTGTGTTCCAGGTTCACTATACGGTACAGTCATCGCTATGTTCACTATACGGTACATTCATCGCTGTGTTCACTACACGTTACAGTCATCGCTGTGTTCACTACACGTTAGTCATCGCTGTGTTCACTACACGTTAGTCATCGCTGTGTTCACTACACGTTAGTCATCGCTGTGTTCACTACACGTTAGTCATCGCTGTGTTCACTACACGTTAGTCATCGCTGTGTTCACTACACGTTAGTCATCGCTATGTTCACTATACGGTACAGTCATCGCTATGTTCACTACACGGTACAGTCATCGCTATGTTCACTATACAGTACAGTCACCGCTGTGTTCACTATACGGTACAGTCGTCGCTGTGTTCACTATACGGTACAGTCATCGCTGTGTTCACTATACGGTACAGTCATCGCTGTGTTCACTACACGGTACAGTCATCGCTATGTTCACTATACTGTACAGTCATCGCTATGTTCACTACACGAACTTTTTGAAACTTGTAGTTGCAGACCACCGTATTTATTGAACGTTCTGAAAGTCATCGCTGTGTCACACCAGTTTGAGACCTAATTTTTTCAGTTGTATTCCTCACGTTTAAGACCGAATATTTTCCAGAGTTCAGTTTTTGGGAAATATTTCAGAGACGATTTTTGGAAAATATGTTCATACAAGTTTTGTTAAGAAATTAATAGACCCTTTAGCAGTACCTTTTTGTTATGAGTCCAATTACTGCTGTCACCAGTTTAAGACCGAAATTTATAAGTTTTAATCCTTGCTGCAGTCTTAAGCAGTTCTTAAGGAGAAAAATAAACTCTACAGACTTGAGTATCTTTTTTTTTTTTTTTTTTATAAGTAATTCACAGTAACAGAAGTTAGTTCTTGGACCGGCCTCTATTTATTTTCAGTTTTACTTACTCGTGTATTAATTTAAAGAATTCTTATTGAGAAAATAAACTCTACGGACTTTCGTGTCAGCAAGGCGGACAGCCCGCCTGCTTTCATACCTCTCACTGTATTTCCCACTTCTACACTTCCCTTCACCTATGCCTCTCCTTCCTCTTTACTCAAAAAAAAAAAAGAAAAAAACGGACTTGAGGATATATTTTTAAAAAATTCATCAGAAGTTCTTGGACCCCAGGTCTATACGTTTATGAGTGTAGTTTCGCTACTGGTAATCCTATTTTAGGCCCAATTTAAAGGTCATACTAAGAATGTAGTAAGAAAAGAAAATAATGTTACTGAGCTCCAGCTCTTGTGCTCGCCTTAGTTTACTGTTACACCTTTGTTAATAATATATCAATTCCCCTAAGATTTAAACCCGCCATATTTCGGACGCAGTAAATCAGATCGTCAGTAACCATGTTCTAGCTCCTGTCCTCCACCTTAGCCCCCCTCACGTATCTTCGTTAATACCTGATCAATTCCCCTCAAATTTAAAAACAGCTGTATTTTGGACGTAGCAAAATAGATCAAAGCAGTTACCCGCCAAACACACACCGAAACTACGACGTTGGTACAACGTTCAAACAAGTTTTAACACCTCCTAACCAGTTATAACAACCAATATAGCAAGTTGTAACAACGTTCTAATACGTCATAAACACGTTAAGCCAAGATGTAACAACTTTATTACAAGTTGTAACAAGCGGAAAAAAGAGACACTTTTGGTTTGTGTTTCCAGGGTAGAGAGTTCCCCACCTTAGTTTACTCTCACAATTCCGCTATTAATCAATCATTTTCCTCGAGATTTTTAAGTCATATTTCGAACGTGGTACATAAGAACATAAGAACAAAGGTAACTGCAGAAGGCCTATTGGCCCATACGAGGCAGCTCCTATTCTATAACCACCCAATCCCACTCATATACTTGTCCAACCCGTGCTTGAAACAATCGAGGGACCCCACCTCCACAATGTTACGCGGCAATTGGTTCCACAAATCAACAACCCTGTTACTGAACCAGTATTTACCCAAGTCTTTCCTAAATCTAAACTTATCCAATTTATATCCATTGTTTCGTGTTCTGTCCTGTGTTGATACTTTTAATACCCTATTAATATCCCCCCGGTTATGTCCATTCATCCACTTAAGAACATAAGAACATAAGAACAAAGGTAACTGCAGAAGGCCTATTGGCCCATACGAGGCAGCTCCTATTCTATAACCACCCAATCCCACTCATATACTTGTCCAACCCGCGCTTGAAACAATCGAGGGACCCCACCTCCACCACGTTACGCGGCAATTGGTTCCACAAATCTACAACCCTGTTACTGAACCAGTATTTACCCAAGTCTTTCCTAAATCTAAACTTATCCAATTTATACCCATTGTTTCGTGTTCTGTCCTGTGTTGATACTTTTAATACCCTATTAATATCCCCCTTGTTATGTCCATTCACCCACTTGTAAACCTCTATCATGTCGCCCCTAACTCTTCGCCTTTCCAGTGAATGCAACTTAAGCTTTGTTAATCTTTCTTCATATGAAAGATTTCTAATTTGGGGAATTAACTTAGTCATCCTACGCTGGACACGTTCAAGTGAATTTATATCCATTCTATAATATGGCGACCAAAACTGAACTGCATAATCTAAATGGGGCCTAACTAGAGCAAGATATAGCTTGAGAACCACACCAGGTGTCTTGTTACTAACGCTGCGATTAATAAATCCAAGTGTCCGATTTGCCTTATTACGAACATTTATGCATTGATCCTTTTGTTTTAAATTCTTACTAATCATAACTCCCAGATCCCTTTCGCAATCCGACTTCGCAATCACAACACCATCTAGCTCGTATCTTGTAACTCTATCATCATTACCTAACCTCAGAACTTTACATTTATCAGCATTAAACTGCATCTGCCAATCCTTTGACCATTTCAAAACCCTATCTAGATCAACTTGAAGTGATAGTGAGTCCTCCTCCGAATTAATTTCCCTACCGATTTTCGTATCATCGGCAAATTTGCAAATGTTGCTACTCAAACCTGAATCTAAATCATTTATATATATTATAAACAACAGAGGTCCCAGGACAGAGCCTTGAGGCACTCCACTTACAACATTTTCCCACTCTGACTTGATTCCATTTATACTAACTCTCTGTTTCCTTTGGTATAGCCATGCCCTAATCCAGCTTAATATAGCACCCCCAATACCATGAGACTCTATTTTTTTAATCAGTCTTTCATGTGGCACTGTATCAAAAGCTTTGCTAAAGTCAAGGTATACAACATCGCAATCCTTACCACTATCAACTGCCTCAACAATGCTAGAATAAAAAGATAACAAATTTGTTAAACATGAACGGCCATTTATAAAACCATGTTGCGACTCAATTATTAATTTATGTTTTTCAAGATGAAGACGAATTTTATTTGCTATTATAGATTCGAGTAACTTTCCCACAATAGACGTTAGGCTAATTGGTCGATAGTTAGACGCAAGTGATCTATCTCCTTTCTTAAAAACTGGTATCACATTAGCAACTTTCCAAAACTCTGGCACTCTGCCTGACTCTATTGATTTATTAAATATGGTTGACAGTGGGTCACAAAGCTCCTCTTTGCATTCTTTAAGCACCCTAGCAAACACTTCATCCGGCCCTGGGGATTTGTTTGGTTTGAGTTTTACTATTTGTTTAAGAACATCCTCCCTGGTAACTGCTAAACTCGTCAACCTGTCCTCGTCCCCACCCACATAGACTTGTTCGGCTGAAGGCATATTGTTAAGTTCCTCTTTAGTAAATACAGATACAAAATATTTATTAAAAATACTACTCATCTCTTCATCACTATCTGTTATTTGACCTGTCTCAGTTTTTAATGGACCTATCCTTTCCCTAGTCTTAGTACGATATAACTGAAAAAACCCTTTAGGATTTGTCTTTGCTTGCCCTGCTATGCGAACTTCATAGTTTCTTTTTGCTTTCCTTATCTCTTTTTTAACATTTCTAACCAGTTGTACGAATTCCTGTTCTAAAGTGACCTCCCCATTTTTAATCCTTTTGTACCAAGCTCTCTTTTTACCTATAAGGTTCTTCAAATTCTTTGTTATCCACTTTGGGTCATTAGTATACGATCTATTCAATTTGTATGGTATACTACGTTCCTGTGCTTTGTTTAGAATATTCTTAAATAAGTTATATATTGAATCCACATCGAAATCCCCATTTAAGTCACCTATCGCTGGGTTCATGTCTCGCTCCAAGACCGGCCCACACCCCATACCCAAGCCTTTCCAATCAATTTGACCCAAAAAATTTCTTAGGCTATTAAAATCAGCTTTTCGAAAATCTGGCACTTTAACAGAATTTTCTCCTACTGGTCTATTCCATTCTATGCTAAATCTGATTTCTTTGTGATCACTGCTCCCTAGCTCACTCCCTATTTCGATGTTATTAATTTGCGTTTCCCTGTTAGTTAACACTAAATCTAAAATATTATTTTCCCGTGTTGGTTCCTTAATGTGTTGCGTAAGAAAGCAATCGTCAATTAATTCTAGAAAATCTTCTGCTTCACTATTCCCTGTTTTGTTCAACCAGTTTATTCCGCTAAAATTAAAGTCACCCATGACATAAATACTGTTAGATCTAGATGCTCTAGATATTTCATCCCATAGATGCTTTGCTTCCATTCTGTCTAAATTTGGTGGCCTATATATTACTCCTATTATAATATTATTAGCTTTTTCGTTTAATTCAATCCAAATAGTTTGTGTGTGTGGCTCTGTTTTGATTCCCTCTTTGAGACTACATTTCAAATTGTCCCTAACATATATGGCTACTCCACCTCCTCGTCTAATATATCTATCTGTGTGAAATAGTTTAAATCCATATATTTGATATTCAGCTAATAGTTCTCTATTTTCTACATTCATCCACGTTTCGGTAAGTGCAATAATATCTATTTTTTCTGTGCAGACAAGAGCATTTAATTCGTTAATTTTATTTCTTAGACTTCTACTGTTAGTGTAATATACCCTAAGTGAATTGTTATTTTGCGGACCTTCTCTTTCCCTGATCGTTTTGCCAATTCCTTTCTCCCACAAACACATACTTTTATTACCTCCTTCCTCCAAATCAATTCCCATACCTCTATCTACTAACAGTTTAAACCCAAACAAACACCTCTAACCACTCCTTCCAACGAGTTCGCAACAGCAACAACCCCAGCTCTCGATAGATGCACCCCATCACGAGCATACATTTCATTTCTTCCATAGAAGTGTTCCCAGTTGTCTATAAAAGATATTGCATTTGATTTGCAATATCTTTCCAGCCGGCAATTGACACCAAGTGCCCTCGATATCCATTCATTTCCCACTCCCTTTCTTGGAAGAATGCCACATATGATCGGGATTCCTCCCTTGCTCCTAACTAACTCTATGGCTGTTTTATACCTCTGAATCAGTTCCTCACTCCTAACTCGACCAACATCATTTCCTCCCACGCTAATGCAAATAATGGGATTGTTCCCATTACCAGCCATAATATCATTCATGTTGTTTATAATATCACCAATGCCAGCTCCGGGATAGCAAACCCTTAACCTGTTTCCCCTATCTCTAGCACAAAACGTTCTATCCAAATACCTTATCTGGGAATCTCCCACAACTAATGTTTGCTTAGGTACTTCCTTTACTTTCTGAGGGGCCTGCGCTTCCTTTCTCTTCGTTGCTTTCCCTTTTGCGCGATCCACAGTCTCTCCACAGCACTCGTCCTCCAAAACGTCAAATGAATTTGAAGTTGCTATGGCGTTTGAAGGCGGCTTTATCAAAGTCTTCTTAAGGCCCCTGTCTTTCGCAACTCTCCAAGACGAGGTCCCTTTACTGCTGGTCTCCTCCTTCGTTACTTCTCGTTGTTTTTTAAGCTGACGCACCTCCTCCCGCAGAGAGTCCAACTCTGTCCTCAGGGCTCCCACTAGAGTCACCAGGTCCTTCACTACAACTTCCATATTGCTATGATAATATAACAACACTGACCTCTATCTGACCTCTTGTAAACCTCTATCATGTCACCCCTAACTCTTCGCCTTTCCAGTGAATGCAACTTAAGCTTTGTTAATCTTTCTTCATATGAAAGATTTCTAATTTGGGGAATTAACTTAGTCATCCTACGCTGGACACGTTCAAGTGAATTTATATCCATTCTATAATATGGCGACCAAAACTGAACTGCATAATCTAAATGGGGCCTAACTAGAGCAAGATATAGCTTGAGAACCACACCAGGTGTCTTGTTACTAACGCTGCGATTAATAAATCCAAGTGTCCGATTTGCCTTATTACGAACATTTATGCATTGATCCTTTTGTTTTAAATTCTTACTAATCATAACTCCCAGATCCCTTTCGCAATCCGACTTCGCAATCACAACACCATCTAGCTCGTATCTTGTAACTCTATCATCATTACCTAACCTCAGAACTTTACATTTATCAGCATTAAACTGCATCTGCCAATCCTTTGACCATTTCAAAACCCTGGTAAGAAAACTATTAGTCCAATCCCCCTGAAATTTAAACTCGCTGTGTTTCGGACATGGTAAATACAGCAATTTAGTTACCTAGTTCCGGTTCCTGTCCCCGCATTAGTTCGCTCGCATAAGTTTATCAGTTCAATCCCCTCAAAATTGAAAACATTTGTATTTCAGACCCTGTAAACTAAAAGCAATTACTGAGCCCCAACTCCTGTCCTCTGCCTAAGTTCATCTAACTTAATATTTCAGATCAAGTCCAGCTCCAGTCCTTATCAAAGTAAACAAATCTACTCCTTCAATTCTCTTACTTACCTGCGTATATAATCACTCGCCCTTTAATTATCACACTGTCAGAACGCACCTCCCCCTAACCCTCCATTCCCCTATACCTGTCCACTTGCTTATCTCCCTCTTACCTTCATCTCCCCCTCCTCCCCCCTCACCCCATATCTCTCACCTTCACACCTTACATACCTCCATTTACCCCCCCCCACACACACACACCCTATCTTCTCTCTTATCTCACTCACTCCTTAACCTCATCCCTTACCTTCCCCAACTCCCCACACCCTTATCTCCCCACCCCACAACTCTCCACACCCTTATCTCCCCCCCTACCCCCCCCCCAGCTCTCCACACCCTTATCTCCCCCCCTACCCCCCCCCCAGCTCTCCACACCCTTATCTTCCCCTCCCTCACCCCCAACTAACCTCATCTCGCCCATTCCACTCCCCCCTCCCCCCCCCCCTTCACCAGATTCATTCAAAACTTTGCACCCTAAAGAATTATAAAATACAACTATTAACAATAATCTTACCGTATTTATACATTCTCCTCTTGTTTTTAAAATATCCTCGCAAATGTTCATTCTATATTTTTCACCTTTTTCTCCATGTTCTTCATATTCTCTTCCATATTCTGTGTTCTTTGTAATATTCTCCATGATCTCTGAATGTTCTTCAAGTTTTTTGTCCATTCATATACTCTATATGTTCTTTTTATATTCTCAGCTAGTTCAATTCATGTTCCCCCCATGTTTTGTGTTCACGACATTCTCTTTCATGTTCTTTGTTTCTTTAAAATCAAATGTACGATTGTTTCTGCAATTCAGTAAATAGTTCATTGTAATGTATTATCAACTGCAACGTTACTAATTCTCAACAAGTTACTACAAAGTATTCATTTATATAGTCAGTCACCGACTTTATATATATAAAAAAGGTCAATGTATTTCTTTATTAACTTATTATTTCTTGTGGGAAAATTGTCGGGATTGATTAATGAGGAGAACTACTTGGGACTTGTACTGTACTACATTAAAAATTTCTATATGCAAAATTAATTCAACTAAAGTCCCTAGGTAGGATCGTAAATCCTAGCTCTTCTATCCTAATGACGGACTGTGGGCTGTAAGGGGGCAGGTGGGGTCCCTAAGGGTGAATGGAGAAGTTGATTGAAGCTCCACAATCCACTTGCAGACAATTCGACACATCAGCTTGTATTGTTAATAGAAGGATAAGACTGAATAAACTCAGTTCTATAACTAAACACTAGTTCTGTTTAAATCAAGGATCTAAACATATACACAGTCCAGCCTAACACTATAACTACAAAAGCCAGTATTCACATACTAATAAACACAACAATTTGCATTATAGAGGTATGATATATAGGAATATGCAATTAAATGACCGAAAATGTGGTCTAATTACTGCTAACTAAGTATAAGAGATTATATTCAATAAGATAAACTTGTATGATAAATATAACTAAGCAAGAGTTTGTTAACTTGATGTATGTTATCAATTATATATAGATATACTGTATTCAATTAAAATGAAGAGTTTCAGTCGAGATTGACTGACTTTCAATGACTGAGGTTGTGGTGATAGTGTCTAGAAAAACTGAAAAGGTTCAATGACAGAAAGAATAATCAAAACTTACTGAAGTATAGGGTGTCGCCCTGCCCTGTAACAACAGACAGACATATTGGATATATAAAGGTTATACAAGCATGCAATTGGTCAATCAGCACACTACAATTACAATCAATATACTTATGTCTGAGTGCTGGGTGCTGTCTTGACAAGTTGCCAGACTGAATCTCTGTAGAGCTTAGGGCACTATATTTTATGTCACAGCATTGCTGTTTAATATTCTGGTAGCATTGCTAATTGAGTGTCTTTAATTGCGTTTGCAGTAGGATAAGATGGGTGTGGCGGATGTAGCGTCACTTCGAGGCAGTCTATACCTGTATTTAGATAAAGTACTAGGAATTTTTCTGTGTAGCTACAGTTCAGGTACTCCCCCAGTTCTAGAGAGTAATCACTGGTGATAGAGATAATTTAGTAAGGTGTCGTTTACTGAATATTGTTTGCTAGGCACCGTCACGTTAACTCTGTTAACATATGCTTTTTGCCCTCGGGAGGTGGTGTGCGCTTCTCTCCTAGCCATCTTTTCCCCATGCTCCTTGAGTGAGGTACCCTTCAATCAATGTTGATTGATTATTTTTACGGTCTAGACATAAGATTGAGATAAGCTGTCATTATAATATAATTAGATATACGATTTAAATATTATAAGTAGTACTTAATAGTACTATTGATTCTTAATAAGGATTTGATTTAATCCTTACCGAAAATCGATTGATGTTCCAATAGTTTTTAAATTAAGATATTCTTCTCAAAGTTTATAGATCCTTGAAAAATCATGCAGAAACTCACGTAGGCACCAAAGGCCCTATGGCAAACGTGATCATTGTGGCATTGTCATGCTGGATCTAGATGTAGGATATAATGAATCTGTAGTGATTCTGATATAGTTCTTATATGATTTTGAACAAATCCACAAGGGCCGTGACGAGGATTCGAACCTGCGTCCAGGAGCATCCCAGACACTGCCTTAATCGACTGAGCTACGACAGGGTTAAAAAGAGTTGAAACCGAAGTTCTACTGAACTTACTGGATCCCGCAGCCTCTCCGAGGCACAAACCAGGGTTTTACACAATTCCCCCCTGCACTCGAGCTATGTCAATAGGCCGTTCTCCCTCTTCGCCCTTACATCATTACACACAGAAATCACACTAACGTGATAATTCAAATGAACAAATCCACAAAGGCCGGATTTGTTACTTTTTCTTACTTTTCAGAGTTACTTTTTCAAGTCATGTTTTAAGCTATAATTTGTGTTAAACGTACTAAGACACGTTATTATGTAGTCGCAAACAACTTGAAATATTATATCAAGCTAAATATGTACAACTTTATGTACTAATAAACTTAGGTGTCATGTAAAAATGAGTAAAAACATTTATCAAGTTAATTCAAAGGTACTAAGACCAGCACATTATCGGAATTTTATTATGTTTCACATGTTCATAAGAACACTTTCACAAAAACATGAATGTTTAAGTAACTAGTTCAATATTTCATAGCAAACATTCATTTTCCGTTTATTAATGTTAAAATGTATTCTCTCATCCACTTTATCTTAAATTGTTCTCTGATCGACAATGCATCATCCTACCTAACCTTTCTTGCTTGAGCTAACCTATCCTAATGTAACTTACCTAGCCCAACTTACCTATTCGTCTCCTACCTGGAATGTAACTTCTGTAACCCAACTTATTAACTTAATTTATGGAACCTAACCTGATTTACCTGTACTAGCCTATCCTAATGTAACTTACCTATCCCTACCAAACTTACCTATTCCTTCCTATCTGAGGTAACTTACCCATCCCTTACCTGATGTAATTTACATAACCTAGCAAACCTAGTGAACTTTACTATCCTCATTTACCTGTAGTAATCTATCCTAAAGTAACTTATAACTTACACAATGTAACTTTCCTTACCTAACCTATCTTATCTGATGTAACTTATCTATCCTGACCCGACCTTACTTACATAACCTGCTAACTTAACAGAACTTAAATTGCCTTCCCTCCCCTACATAATGTAACTTAACCTAAGACTCATCTTATTCTCTCTGAAACATCAACTCTTCATTTATTTTCTCAGACAACACTCTTTTTACACTTTAAGATACAAACCTGAACTTAAATATGGCGTTCTCAAAACATATACAACTGCTTACAATTACACTCGCAAGCGAACTAATGCAGAGTACAGAAGTTGGAGTTCGGTAATTACTTTGATTTAGTTTATAGGGTCTGAAATACATGGTTTAAATTTTGTGGGGATTGAACTGATAACGACAAACTTACGAGAGCAAACTAAGGCGAGGACAGGAGATGGAACTGGGTAAATAAATTGCTGTATTTTACTATGTTCGAAATACAGCGGGTATATAGGGAATTGAACTGATGGTATCGAATCTACGGAAGTAAGGAGGAGAACGGGATCTAGAACTCGGTAGGAGTTAGAACTCGGTAACTAAGTTATTGTATTTTTACTGTCTTAAATACAGTGGTTTTAAGTGTAAGGGAACTTGATTAGTTATTAACAGAGTTTTAGAGTAAAGTAAGGTGGAGGACAAGAACTGGAGCTCAGTAATTTTTTTTATCTATTTTACTATGTCCGAAATACAGCTGTTTTTAAATTTGAGGGGAAATGATCAGGTATTAACGGAGATACGAGAAGGGGCTAAGATGGGGGACAGGAGCTAGAACATGGTTACTGACTCGATTTAATTTACTGTGTCCAAAATATAGCGGGTTTAAATCTTAGGTGAATTGATACGTTATTAACGAAGTTGTAAGAGTAAACTAATGTGGTGACAAGTTCTTGAGCTCCGTAACACTATTTTCTTTATTTTTTAGTATGTTTAAAGTATGACTATTTTACATTGGGGCTAAAATTGGGTTACTAGTCGCAAGAATACACTTATAAACGTATAGAGCTGGGTCCAAAAACTAACTTCTGATGAACTTTTTAAAATATATGCTTAAGTCCGTAGAGTTTATTTTCTGAATAAGAAATCTTTAATACCGCAGTGAGGATAAAAACTCTGAACAATTTTGGTCTTAAACTGGGCTTTGAAAATATTCGGTCTTAAAACTGGTGACGGCATTAAATGGACACAAAACAAAGTTATTGCTAAGAGGTCTATTTTCCTTAACAAAACTTATATGAACATATTCTCCGAAAATGGTCTCTGAAATATTAACCTAAAACTAAATTCTGACAAAATTTAGGTCATAAACATGAAGAAAAAATCGGTCTCAAACTGGTGTGATAGTGATGACTTTAAGAAAGTTTGATAAATACGGTGGTCCCCAGCGGCAAGTTTAAATTTTTTTCGTTCAAATGGGTGGGGCACAGCGGCGCCTTTCCCAAAAACGAAAAGGTGCTGCTAAGCCTCCATTCCCATTACCACTATGTTCGCTGCACGATAGTCAGTTATTGCTATGTTCGCTACACGGTACAGTCATCACTATGTTCTGCACGGTACAGTCGGTCATCACTATGTTGCATGGTACAGTCATTGCTATGTTCGCTACATGGTACAGTCATCACTATGTTCGTTGCACAGTGCAGTCGGTCATCGCTATGTCTGCTGCACGGTTTGTTGAATTGTCTGCAGGTGGATTGTGGATCTTCCATCAACTTCTCCATTCACACTTAGTGAATGGAGAAGTGGGCTGCCCCCTTACAGCCCACAGTCAGTCATTAGGAAAGAGGAGCTAGGATTTACGACCCTGGCTAGGGACTTTAGTTGAATTAATTTTGCATACAGTAATTTGTTAATTTAGTACAGTATAAGTCCCTCGCAATTCTCCTTATGAATCAATCCCGAAAATTTTCCCACAGTCAGGGGCGGCGGCGCAATCGTCAAGGGCGGCAGGGCAACAATCAGGGGTGGCGCGCTATACACCAGGGGCAGTGGGCTCCTCCCCCTTTCCAAAGGAAGCTGGTGTAATGGCACACTGCGGTGCCATCATCTCTCGCATCATCTCGCAGTACAGTAGTAGGCATCCATCAGTCTCAGGAGACTATGGAGTTGCGCTCTGGTTGTCGGTCTGGAGTGGCCTCACCAGGGCGCAAAGCCAGGGTAGGTTGATTCGGGGGAGAAGCTGTACAACCAGCGCACAAAAGTTGAAATGTAGGAATATTCCCATGTGAAAAAGTGGAGATGTATAAGAGAGTGCCATAATAAGGCAACATCCCTGAATGTGTATACACTAGCCACGAGGTGACCAGCGTTAGGCGTCGTCAGGGAGAATATACTATAAATTTATACTGAAATACGGGAATGTGAATCTAGAAATAAATAGAATAAGTCAATAGAGGAAGCCAGAAAGTAAGCATAAAATTCCTTACGGTAATGGATACAGCCAGTAAGTCATTAATGGTTCAAGAACAAAGTGGCAACAGGACACATCCACCCAGAGACTTGACGGGAAGGTTATGGTAAACAACAGTGACTTGTACTCCTCTACAAGTACCTGCACAGAAGAGTTAAACATATAACTTTAAATATACCCATTTAAATATAAAGGAAACAGACAAATTGGTCTTACAAATTGAATGTAGTAATACACACTTGCAAGATTAGATAAGTACAAGAGCTTGCCATTCGTGCAAATATAGAACACCGCAAAACAAGACAAAATGGGAGTAAATAAATTAATCTGTGGGCACTGTAATAACACCTTAAAGTCAAAGGCAACGGGTATTGAATGTTGTCTGTGTAAGAATAGATTTTATTCGGCTTGTACAGGAGTGAGTAACACTACGGCACTGAGAGCTGGCCATTTACTCTGGGTGTGTAAAAATGACCTGCCAGCTTGGAATATCCTAAAAAACCTTCTAGATAACATGACGCATGAACGGAAAACATCGTTCACTGAAAGCCATCCAGAAAGAGTGGGAAACGAACAACAATAATTCTAATGGACCAGGAACGGAGACTATAGTCAGGGAGAAAGCTGAAGCAGAAACACAGGAAGGTGCAAACTTTGTTTCAGTATGCCCAGATGCAGACGACAGTAGACTAGAAAGTGTAACAGACAGCACTGACGGCTCGAGAGGTCCAGACACTACAACAGTCCCCTATGGAGCAAGTCAGACCAGAAGGAAAGACATGCAAATTTTATGCAAGGGGCATATGCAGACATAGATATGCTAGTAATAAGAAAGAATTACAGTGCAGTTACCACAAATCCTAAAAAATGTATAACTATGGTTAAGAAAGGATAGTGTCGATTTGGATCAACATGTAGGTTTTTTCCACCCTGACATGTACCAAACCTCACTCGAGGACAGAAAATGCTATGACCTCAGCTGCCCATAGTTTCATGTGAAGGGCACAGAATGCTACATAAAGAGTGGCAAGCAAGATAATGAATGTGGAGGAAACTTAATTAATTTTTTATACCAAGCCGAAAGAGATTTCAAAAGAAGGAACATAGAGAATGTATGGAACTGGTTGCCACACCCACATGCATACCAGAATTACAACAACACACCAAATATGAACTACAACTACGACATGCAACTGCCCTACAACAATCAGCACTGGTCAGAACAAACCCAATATGTCCACACATAATGGACTTGCCAAAAAAAATCTCCCAGTCAAACTATCCCAAATAGAGTAACCTCATTCATCTTTGCCAACATACAAGGACTAAAGAGAACAACAAAAAACAAAGTACAAATCATAAATGGCCTCCTTACGGAGTCAATTGCAGTATTTGGAGCTTTCACAGAACCCCATGCAGGGGAATTCTTGGACAGTGAGATCTAGATACCAGGATATAATCTATACATGTGTGATAGGGTAATTAGGTCACATGGAGGAGTGGGTCTGTATATTAGGGAAGACCTTGTATGCTCGGAGCTCCTTAACGTTACAAATGAGGTGGTAGCGGTACTGGGAGTAAAAATAGAAAAAATAACTTATTATTCTAATACACAAGCTGCTAGATGCAACGGCTGAGGAATTCACAGAACAGATAAACTAAATAGAGAATAGCCTTGATAATTTTGCGAATCCGATACCTGATATTATCTTGGTGACTTCAACTTGCCTAGTCTAAGATGGAGAATAGCAAACAATAATAATATACCAGGAAATCTATCGAGACACAACCAAGCACAGATTAGAGAACTGTTTAGATTCTGTGACAAATTTTAACTCAACCAGCAGATATCAGAGCCAACGAGAAATGAAAATATTCTAGATCTGGTCTTTACTAACAATGAAGACATTATCAGAGACATTACGAAATCAGGTACCATATACTCAGATCCAAGCTCATTGAAGTGCAAACGACCATCAATACTCAGAATAGACCTTAAACATTGATCAAGCGAGAGGGGCTATTCAGTAAAATCAATTTTAATAATAAAAGGATAGACTGGGAGATAATAAACAGGAACTTACAAACATTCCATGGGAAACTGTTACAAGTAATAAAAATCCTACAGAAGGAATAGAAAAACTGACTTTGGAAGCATATCGAGTCTGTCCGAAATATCCTTCTTTGAGGAAAGCAAGAAAGAAGTCCAACATAGAAAGAGAACGTGGACGACACTAAAAGAAGGAAAAAATAACGGAAATGCTTAGGCAGACATGACTTTCCCTACAAAGAAGGAATAATTTAAACAGGGAGACTACAAGGGAGATTGTAGAAATCAAGCAGAAATTGAAACACTTGTATCAGATTGATGAAAGGCAGCTAGAACAGAAAGCAATTCAGGAAATAAAGGAAAAACTCAAAATATTTCTTCACGTGTGCAAAATCAAAAGCAAACACCACTGCCAATAGGTCCAAAGTATTGGACCTATTCGTACGAGTGAAGGTTCATACATGGAGGATGAAAAAGAAATTAATGTAATCCTGAAAGAGCAGTATGAGGACATGTTTAGCACTCCAATAAACAGCATGAAAGTGGAAGATCCGGACAACTTCTTTGTGTGATATCCAAGCCCCTGTAAATATAACTGATATCAATACGAGCCTGGCAAATTTTGAAAGAAACCGAAAACATGCCCATGCACTCGGCTCCGGGTCCAGATTCATGGAATTCAATATTTATAAAGAAATGCAAGGTGCCAGTAGTACAGTCACTCAGCATAGTGTGGAGGAAGAGCTTGGACATGGGGAGAGAGACCAGATGTGCTTAAAGCAGCAGACATAGCCCCCTCTACACAACGCGGGAGCGAAGCATTGGTAAAGAATTATAGACCAGTTGCACTAACGTCCCACATATTAAAAGTACTTGAGAGTGATTAGGAGTCAGGTTACCAGTTTCATGGAGACCAATGACCTTCACAACCCAGGCCAACATGGATTTCGAGCGGGAAGATCGTTCCTCTCACAGCTACTTGATCACTACAACAAAGTCACTGAGGCATTAGAAGAAAAGCAGAATGCAGATGTGGTATACATGAACTTCGCAAAGGCATTCGATAAATGTGACCATGGAGTAATAGCACACAAGATGAGGTCACTGGGGGTAACCGGTAAAGTACGGCGCTGGATACTAAGTTTTCTGTCGAACAGAACACAAAGAGTAACGGTCAATCATATAAAATCGAGTCCAAGCGCTTTTAGAAAGCTCGGTACCTCAGGGTACAATCCTTGCTCCACTGCTTTTCCTTATTCTTATATCAGATATAGACAAAAATACAAGTCACAGCTTCGTATCATCCTTTGCAGATGACACAAAAATCAGCATGAAAATTACCTCTACTGAGGACATTGAACAACTTCAAGCAGATATTAATTAAGTTTTCGACTGGGCAACAGAAAATAAGATGTTTAACAGTGATAAATTCCAGGTACTCGGGTATGGTAAAAATGAGGACCTTAAACATAATACAGGGTACAAAACACAATCAAATATGCCCATTGTAAGAAAGGAGCATGTAAAGGATTTGGGAATAACGATGACTGACGACCTAACGTTTAGGGAGCATAACCAAGTAAATATTGCGTCAGCAAGAAAAAATGATCGGATGGATTACGAGAACTTTCAAATCCAGGGATCCAATCACAATAGTTGTACTCCTCAAATCACTTGTGCTGTCCCGTCATGAGTTGTGTTCAGTATCCACTTCCCACTTCAGAGCAGGAGAGATTGCAGAAATAGAGGGCATACAGAAAACATACACGGCCTGCATAGACGCGATATAGCACCTAAATTATTGGGATCGTCTCAAAGCTCTCCAAACGTACTCAGTAGAAAGGAGACAGGAGAAATTTCAATTAATATACACGTGGAAAATACTGGAGGGGCCAGGTCCCAAATCTACACAATAAAATAACAACGTACTGGAGTGAATGATATGGAAGAAAATGCTGAATAGAACCAGTGAGGAGCAGGGGTGCCATAGGTACAATCAGAGAACACTGTATAAACATCAGAGGTCCGCGGTTGTTTACATCCTTCCAGCAAGCATAAGAAATATTGCCGGAACAACCATGGACATCTTCAAGAGAAAACTAGATAATTTTCTGCAAGGAGTGCGGGACCAACTGGGCTGCGGTAGATATGTGGGCCTGCGGGCCGCTCCAAGCAACAGCCTGGTGGACTAAACTCTCTCAAGTCAAGCTTGGCTTTGGGAGTAGAAGAACTCCCAGAACCCCATCAAGCAGGTATCTTCCCGCACCTCGACAAGGACCCCAGTTGGCCTTCTACCCATACTTTGCCCCGAGGGGGAGAGAGAGATCACAGATGTTGAGATGCTGAGTGACTTGTCGATGGATGCTGGACAGGATCTGTTACGGTGCTACTTCCCTGAGGTGCACGGGCTGTACTCAGCAGCCGGGGTCTTTACTCTGCCCCTGCTCCCTTAGGGGCCCCTGTGGCCCACTGGTCCAGGTCCTCAACACGTGTTACCCACAGTTTCTGCAGGCCACGAGCCAGTATGGGGCCCTCGGGGGCGTCCATTGGCTCACCGTCTCCAACACCTTCTCTACCCATACATCACAAGTCAAAATTTACGATTCCTACAATACAGAAGTTTGGGACTCTGTCAAAACATTTATCCTGGGGATTTGCGCCAATTTGTCCAGGTCACTATACCTTAAAAAGGTCAGTGTTGAGAGACAGGGTGATAGCACTAGCTGCAGCCTTTATGCCCTGGCTAATGCCTTTGACCTTTGTCTGGGCATTTTTCTTTTCAGAGATATTCCTGCTCGGGCCTTAAGCCTCTGGCTGGCCCACTAAGTGTTATTTGTTTCTGTTTGACTTGGGCGGAGCATGAGTATTTATGACTCGTATGGTCGCTTCAGTAAGATTTTGCCATATGTGTTTAACAACTTCTTCTGCTCTGTTGAATCTAAGTTGAAATCTTAATGGGTTTGTAACTGTGCACTGTGTTAGATAATGTTCCAGTGGTCTGTCGGGCATTTCTCCGCAGTGCTGACATTTCCTCTCATCTTCCGGAGCCTGTAAGCCTATTTCCCATGCACATGGGTATCCAAGCCTGATGCGATGTAAATGTACTTCTATTGCTCTACTGCTCCCTTTGATCAAACTAAGTAGTTCGTAGTTGGTTGAATTCTTGTACCAACCCGCAGATCCTGATGTTGCAACTGCTGTTTTGTGGTCACTGTACATCTTTTGCATTGCTCTGTTTCTAATTATTTTCTTAATCTGTGATAGACTCTGTGGTATGTAAATGTCTACATTTCTTCTCTTAGTGTCTGGGCATTGACCCCGAGGGCGCCAGGTACAATGACAAGTTGATGAGACAGTGTCTGATTCACTGCCTCAAGCACCAGTGTGTGGCCTAATTTCCCAGGGTTGAACCCATCGTTGCTGGTGGCCGACCTCTGTCCCTCAAGTCCCTGGGACCGGCACACCCGAAGACGACTCCCTCGGGCTGGCTCTTACAGGCCCGAGCCCCCGCCCCTTAAGGTGCGACCTGACAGGGTGGTAGAGCACAGCAGTCCCGTGGGGCCCGCAATTCCCGTCGGCCCAGGGGAGGGGCCTGCCGCCGCTGATGATATCCATCCTCTTAGCCCCTAAGGATCTCCCCTTCCCCCCCCCCCACCCACTGAAGGGGGCTAATACTCACCTAGTTGTGCTTGTGAGGGTTGAATTTTGGCTCTTTGGTCATGCCTCTCAACCGTCAATCAACTGATGTACAGATTCCTGAGCCTACTGGGCCCTACCATATCTACATTTGAAACGGTGTATGGAGTCTGCCTCCACCACATCACTTCCTACTGCATTTGCCAACTACTCTGACACTGAAAAAGTTATTTCTAATGTGTCTGTGGCTCATTTGGATACTCAGCTTCCACCTGTGATGGACATTTATGATGGTGATGGATATTTAGTGTTTAAACAGTCTAAAACTATTTGTGTGTGTGTTTTTCAGTGTTTCTGTTTGTCTATTTCTGTTCGAGATTGGGAACTTGTGCTTGTGACAAATCTTACCAATTTTTCAAGGAATGGTCATAGGACGGTCGAGGGTCGAGCCTCAAGACTTCCCACACCCCCCCACCCCCACCCCTTGCATAAAATGTCTTCCTAATTTCTAAATCGTGCTAAATAAGACAGTAGTCTTTACCCAAATTACAGGGATGAAGGGTCGGGCAGGAGGCAGAAGGGTGGGGTAGGGTAGGTAAAAGGTTAAAGCGAGTACTAAAGATGTGGCAGCGTCCGTCACCCAAGTGACGCCAGGTAGCCGTTGTAGTCTGTCATATTATACTAGTTTGGCTCACCGGCGTTCCTCGGGTAACACAGCCTGATCGCTTACAACAGATGGGCGTTTGATAATCCACGGTCAGTGGTTGTGCACCGTTCCTTTCCCCCCACGTCCCCCTATCCCAGCTCCTAGCCTGTCCTCGTATCCCTTCCGTATGCATACCATATCAGCTTAAAACCACCTCGATAATGGTCTGGCTTTCTTCACTACACACATGGGCCTCCATCTTCACTACACATATGGGCCTCCATCTTCACTGTAGCCATCTCCACTACACACAATCTGATGGACTGGTCGGTACTAAGACGGCCTCGCTTTATGCAGGTCCTCGTATCCCCTTCATGTGTCGTAGTGGCTTAGCGCTTTCCTCTTGATAATTACCAATGCCTGACCACCATCTTCGCTGTTACCATTTTCATTACACACTGTCCTCTACACACTGTCGATGACCAAACCACACACCTTAGATGCGGAGACGACGACGACGACGTCTCGGTCCGTCCTGGACTATTACCGAAACAATTGACTTGATATTGGTCCAGGACGGACCGAAAAGTCGTCATCTCCTCATCTTCTGGTGTGTGTCTTGGTCACCATATGTAAAGCCACGTTAATGGGACTCATCGTCCTCACCACAGTTTCTTGTTAACCGGCTTGCAACTGGAAGGGAAGGGAGGGTAAGGTAATTACTAAGAGATAGTGCCGAGCCTTTACGACCATATAACACTTGATGGGATAGGATGATAAGGTTTTGCGATAGGGAGGAGAGCACTAGTGCCCAACCAGTTGGACCGTTGTAAATGTAAGCGCGGTTGACATAAGCGTGGACTTCACTTGGTATCTATACCAGCCTCTCCCATCCTCAGAGAAAAATGGAGTCTGGTATCTAGCAAGGTTAAAATTTGGTATGAAAGGGGGAGGGCATGGAAACCAACTCTGGCCCCCCCATATTACCATTCCCCTCCACCCAACAGTCATCCTGCAAAGTTTGGTGAGGTTAACCTTAAATGTCTGGCCTCCAATCTTAGACTCGAACCTAGGAGAGACATGTATCGTATTTTATAGATGATATTAATGTCAAATTTAATACGAAAATTACGGTTAATTTATTTTAAATGATATGCTTAATTTATGTTTAGTAGGTATTATAGTTAGCAAATTTAGTTTGAGAAATGTCATGTAGTGTGTATATATTAGATGGTCACAGCCATAAATATATATTAATGAGATTAGATTTTTCGAAAATGCTCTTGAATTCAATTATATGACTGAAAGGAATGAACTGCGTAATATTTAATTTGCCTTTCCAGGTCCCCAGATTGCTCTTTAATTATACAGTAGTGCCTTTTCAGAGAGGGATGAGTCCTTAATTATCAAGCATACCAGTTGGTGCATAGTGTAGCCGGACAGATTAGCGTGATGAGCTTAAGTTAATTATATTTTGAGTGAATGTCGGTCGCCGGGTCGTCCGTCCACAAGAATTCATCGGTAAAAGTCGAAGCCTCGTTCTTGCAGGTCTGCGTTCGATTCCTGGTGGGCCAAAGGGTTAGGCAACAAATCCTTCCCTTCCCTCTTGTTCGAGCTCGTCTTATCCCTTCCAAATGGTATGTAGTAAGACTGACAAGTTAAATTACATTAATTACCGCTCTCGTAATTACATTACCTCAGTTGTTTGCCTTGAGAATTCGTAGGGAGGGGGAATGAATCGACGATTGTACATCCCTGGTAGCATGTTCAATCATTGAACGTGATACCAGGGATCCAATATGTAAAAAACTCACATTGGGTCATCCCCGATCATAGCCATTATTTAGGACTGCTCGAGATTGTACGCACCTTACGGGCTATCCATGCCCGTGCCACCTCTTGGAGTGGCTTAATCTTCATCAATCAATCAATCTGCATGTAACCACTTCATTTCATTGAATATAATGAAGTAAGGGGAGTCCTGCTAAACTGAGTTTTCTTAAGTTGGTAAATAAACATTTTAATTATTAAAGATGGCCCTGTGCACAGCAGCGACATTACAAAGATTTTATTTTTATTTTATTTTATTATTTTCTACCACAGACGTGGCCACACATTTACAATGCTAACCAGCGTATATACATTTTCTTCTGTCCTCCATGGACAGGGTTAGAGAAGTGTTAAACATATAGTTCAAGGCGAAGATGACGCGGCGAATGTCACGCGACGCGAAGGAACCAGTTGGAGGAGGTGGTGCCTTGGAAGCTACACGTCGCTTGGTCCAGCTCCGTGATGGGACTGGAAACCTTATTAGCTGTCTGCTCATCATCGAGCAAGGTGCGTTAATGCAGACTCTTAACTCCCATTGCCCCTGACAGAAGCAGGTTCGCTACTGCAGACTTTTGGCCCCTCAACACCCCCCACTCCCCCATCCCTCCGTCCCCTTCCTGAGAGCAGCAGGATCTATTGGTGTGATAAGATGTATTAGAGAAGCTGGACATCCTGCAATTTTTTACTCTATAGCTCACCCCCTTGTTGTAGCTAGTAAGGAAAGGAGTTTTGTGTATACTCAGGAAATTTAAAAAAAAATTTCTTGCGGGGTTGAGGGGGTTGGGCTTCTGCTCTTTTTGTCCCGTCTCTCAGCCGTTAATCAACTGGTGTACGCGCGTGGGACAGACTGACAGACACAGAGATAGATAGATATTGTGTGTGATTTGCTTACTGTCATGTCTTTGTCTTTAACTCTCTCCCAGATTTTTGTGTGTGTGGAGATCTTACTACCTGTCTGCGACTTTGGCCGGAGGGTCTGAAGAAGAAACTTACGACGTTACGCTAATAAGGATTAAACGAGTATGTACATTGAATGATAAATTCAACTTAAATTGAACAGTCAACTTGAGTTTGAGTTATTAGTGACAATTTTTTTGTTTTTGTTTTTAAGAATCAGTCGGCACGAGCAGCAACTACCGCTCAAGCAGCAACTCCAAATGACCTAATGATGACGGTCAACGTGAGTTAGACAACGCTGACCGGTGGAACCACGTGCCTGACTGCTCAGCAAGATGTCCTTGATATGTAATGTGTAAAAAAACCCTTATCTAAAGAGTAGAAACCTGTAAAATTATTTGAGAATATAGTCATAATGTAGTTAGATAAACTGTGCCATTTATCATATTAGTGAAGACAACTTACTGTAGTTTGATAAATATTGTGAATTGTTAACCATTTTGAGGAACTAGAGAGAGACTAGATTTTTTAGTTTCTTTCAGTATAATACCTCACCTCTCTGCTAGTCTAACGTAGGTGAGGTTATGGATGGTTTAGTTGTCCATTTTAACGGGTTCGTACAGCAATGGTATTGTTCATTGCAGGTCGATGTTCGATCCCCCAATGGTCTCAGTGGCATGGTGTCCGTTCGTTCACTCCATCTTGGTATCCGAGCTCCTTGTCCACATATCCCTTCAAAATGCTGTGACTGGAAAGTAAGTGGTTTCTGTACATAATTACCTTGCCTAATTAATTAAATTACCAGCATTTCGTTTGTCATTAATTAGCTTAGCGAGAAATAGCATTGGCTGCTCTTATTTTTCGATAAGTCGTTTGAAAATGTCCATTAGTGTTGGTTAATAATGCTTGTACAATTTAAATATATATAAAGTTTTGGCCTTTCATCATAAGTTATTCTCGAAATGGCGTTAAAGAATAAAGGGAAATCGAATAATTTTGTGTGGGTTTTGGAATCTTGTAAATTTGATGTTTTTGGTATCCCAGATTTTTGTAGGTATTAAAACGTATTAGTTTTATAATGTGAAGTTTAACACGGCCGACGTTTTTGAGATTATAGCATGGTGGAGGTTTTCATAAGAGTTGTTCATCGCTATCGAGAGATTTAATAATTGAAATTGCAATTATAGTTTTGTTCTATTATATATAATCCAATTTTGGTGCATTTTGATAATTATAGACAATGCAGTGGAATTTAACTTCATCATATTGTTGTTTTTAAAAATAAAAAATTAAAATGGATTTGAATCAGTAATTGGTAAGACTAGGCAGTTATTTATGGCTCATTATTTGAAATGAAGGTTTGTTAAATACCCCCCCCCCCCATGACTGCCTTTGCAGTTGGGAGGATCCTGTACGCTATCTATTAAAAAAAAACTATCCAGATGTGCGTCTAATGGCTGGTATTTGGACGGTATCATTTCTTGTAGGGTTGGGGTTTGAAAGGCAGTTGTCGAAGCGGTTGGGCATCTTTCCTTTACTCCTCGCATACCATGAGGCCGAGTATGTTTTCCTCATGACTTTACATTCCCCCATATCCAAAACTCTGGAATTGGAATGCATTGGTTCTCGTTGTGACCTTGTTGTATACATGTAGTGAACTGTTTAAAGCACATAAATTATGCTTGAATTATATTTCGTCTAGAATGGATTTCATTGTAGGGAATGAAAATTGATGTGTGACATTTAATCTCATTGGAAAGGGACATAATTCTTTGGATTAACTTGCCTATCCGTCTGGATCATACTTGGCCTCTGAAGAGTTTACAGAGGATTTACCTGTATTTAATAGAAATGTCTAAAAATGGAGTATATAATCCTGGAGAAGGGGTCAATGCAAAACAGTCGTGCACATTAATCTGGACATGCACGCTCATCACATTTATGAAGTACAGGAAATTGTCATTATTGACAGGTTGTGCAAGCCCTCTACGGTCAAATAAGGAAAATAAGGTCAAATAAGGTCAAATAATAAGGTCAAATGGAAAGAGCGTTTAATTATCCGGCATTTGGCTTACACGTGTAAGACATGTGGCTGGCTGAGTGATCTGGCTGGCTGATCTGGCTGGCTGGCTGATCTGGCTGGCTGGCTGATCTGGCTGGCTGGCTGATCTGGCTGGCTGTCTGATCCCCTGGATGGTCATTGGCTAGTGCTGTCCGAGTTGCATAAATAATAAGTCATTTCTTTAAGTTGCATTTAATACTGTACTTGGAACTGTGTAACAGGTTTGTTCTAATCCCGTTGAGTGTTTAATCATTGCAATATGCGATGCAATTATTTTTTGGTTGTTGTTGTGCCTTAAATATAATGTGTGGATTATCGAAGTAGCCTAAAAAAAAAAAAGATGGCTGTATCGGATTAGCGTACTGTGGTTGGTGACGTCATGCAATGGGATTTGCATTGATATCTTTACAAATTTCACGTCAATGCTTTCCCCAGTGCATCTTTTTTTTTATATTCATGATTTTTAATGAAAGGCAATTTGAGCGGGAGTTGGAATAGAGGATGCGTTGGCGTTCATGACGAGGGGGGATGGGGAGGGGGGGGGACACTTGGGGATTGAACATGTCCGAATCAGCGTGTATTTTGAAACGGCAGTTAATAGGTTGCGTGGTTTTTGCTGCCAGCTCCCTGATTTGCTTTCATTTTCAATGCATTAAATGCTCTACAGAATCGAAGCCGAGATAGGTAAAAATTGGTGAGTTGGTGCAGACGTTCAGCTTGCAACATGCAGGGAGGTTATTTGTTTACCAGTATTTTACGTGATGTTCATTATGTATTCATTAGAGAGAGTGATGGTTGTATACTATATAACCAACGTATATATTACATCAAACAGCATTTATTGATATATTATTATTACAAAGAACATGCACCGCCTTTAGTGTGATGTTTGGCCGTTTATTTCGCTCGCGATGTTTACATTACGCGAGAGATATATATATAGGAATGCTGGGTAATTGAAGGAATTGGAAGAGATCAAGAGAGGACATATTTGGGTGATAGTGGTCAACTATTTGTGCTTGCGGGGGTTGAGCTTTGGCTCTTTGGTCCCGCCTCTCAACTGTCAATCAACTGGTGTATAGATTCCTGAGCCTACTGGGCTCTATCATATCTACATTTGAAACTGTGTATGGAGTCATACACATGACTCCATATAGTGTATATGTGTACTACGTGTGTATAGTGGTCAACTTGCCGTGTCTCTCGGGACTGTGGTGAAGCACCAGTCACATCATGGTGATGTAGGGCTCTTTGGCACGATGAAGCGCTTTGGTTGACTTTGGAGAAATGTTATATTTGACGAATGTACATCCTGGCTTTTTTTGGGGGGGTGAAGATAGAATAGTAGTTTGTCGATACTCCATTAGCATTGACAAAAAATTCAAAAATGTTGTTTATTTTTAATATGGTGTTAGAATCTTCATTGTTTCCAATATAATATCATGTGTGCTGAGTTATGTTAATCCGGTTTACATAGGGGATTTTTATTTTTTTTGTGTGTGGACGATGTTGTGTTCAGTTTGTATATTATATAAAGCCAACAAATCGGAATTTGTTTAATTTTTATTGTGCTAGTGACTAATCTTCTTAATGCTATGTAAGGGAGGAGGATTTGGGAGCTCTCCTTGGGTATGATGGATGATTTGTGAGCCCTCCTTGGGTATGATAGATGATTTGTGAGCCCTCCTTGGGTATGATAGATGATTTGTGAGCCCCCCCCCGGGCCTCCCTTAGGTTATGATGGATAAATGGCATGTACAGCTTAGCGGCGGCATTTTTTTTTTTTTTTTTTTTTTTTTTTTTTTTTTTTTTTTTTTTTTTTTTTTTTTTTTTTTTTTTTTTAGAATAGCGCCGCTAAGTTGTACCCTTTAAAAGAGTCCCAGGATCTGACTTAATTGGCGCTGCTAAGAGTGCATTTTTCGGGAAATGTTTCAGGGTTCTCATTTTCATAGAGTAGTTTTATTAGGAGTTTGTTAATGAATTCTTACAGGGGTGTGATGTGTCGATGATAGCGCAACAACTGTCCTGTCAGGTGCTGTGTGCCAAACGCACATTACAAACAAACAAAAATTAACTGCATATGTCCTTTACAGTGTGAATAGTTTGCTGGGAGAAACCAGAAACATGAACATTGAAATAATTTAAACACAAAATGATAAACTTACATAAAATATCAAATAATAACACCAAAAACTCAGAAACACTAGGCTTTCCACAAAAGCAAAAGACTATTTTACGTTACTGATAAATTTACCGTGATTGTACAGTAATTACAATGACTCTGAGAGTCCTCCGTCACACGTCATAGGCATGTCGAGTGAGGGAAGATACACGAGACCCAAATGACCACCAGAAGTGGTCTGGCGTTCCATGCCACCGGCAGAAACTTGTACGTTATACATGGATGGTGACATTAGACAAGAGAGGTAGCGGGGTGTGCAACGAGAAGCCGGCAGAGTAACGGTCATTAGCTGGGGGTGAATTGCGAGTCAGCAAGCCTCGGCGGGCGGCTCTCGTGGGAGGGAAGGAGGGGGAAGGAGCCCATGGTCAAAACGTTTCTGTATGTATGACTGATGGTAATTGATGTTGAAGAGGAACATACTGGTGTAGAAGGTAGTAGGAAGGGGCAGAATTCACTGCTATGCAGGGGATAGCCGCAACAGCTCTTCCTCAAAGCCTCTTCCTATCGTCTAAGATGCTGATGCGTATTTGAGATTGAAAGGGGAAGGTTCCACTTGGTTTAGTCGGGAGAGTGCGTCTGCGACGACGTTGTCCGAGCCCTTGATGAAGATGTAGTTCTGCAGGTACAAGGCCCAGCGAAGTAATCGTTGGTTGGAGAACTTGGCCTGCTTTAAGCACCGAAGAGGATTGTGATCAAAGAAGATGGGATGATAACCTTGCAGATAAGGAACGTAGTGTTGTAATCAGAGGTGGATGGCTAGTATCTCCTTTTCGTCTGCACTGTAGTTGAGTAGGTACTGTCAGCTTGTAGCTGTAGTAGCTGACGGGCAAGATCTGGTGTTCTCACTGTAGAATCAGGACACTGCCCAAGGCTGGTGCTGCTGGCATCGACTTTGAGGACGAAGGGTTTCTTTACATCTGGCGAGGCGAGAATGGGATTAGTACAGAGTAATGATTTTAGCTTATGCTGAATGTTGGTAAGATTGATGAGAGGAGCATTGTTAGAATCTTGTAAATATTTAGGAAGATCTTTCATGATTTTGGAGTTAGAGATCACTGGGTTGGAATCACTGCAGTTAGTAAGAGGAGCAGGGTAGGTATCACTGTGAGTGTAAGTATCCGTGAAGGTGGATACGGACATCAAAACAGTTGGAGGATTACCTTGGTACTGCTTGAGAGGATTGATGTGGCAGAGTTATGTCTTACGCCGCCGATGTAGTGTCTTTAGAATGTTGTTATTGTTGTTCCGACATTCTTTTTGATGCGGTATTGACCTGAAAATTTACTTTGAAAGGGATAGCTTGGGATAGGAAAGTAGGCCAAAATGAAGTCTCCAGTATTGAATAATCTGATTTTAGTATGTTGATCGACAAGTGCTTTCATTTTATTCTGAGATGTTGACAAATTAGCATTGGCGTACTAATAGTACTCTTATGTATTCTTTCAAGGGTGTGCCTCAAGTTTTTAAGAAACTGAGACACATTAAACGAATCACTGAAGGTGTTAGAGGTCAGAGAATCTTTAAATGCTTTTAGAGCGGGTACAGCACTTAGGGCTATAGAGCATCTCATAAGGAGATACTCCAAGAGACTCGTTAGGAAGACTTTTGAAAATTAACATAATAAGGTTGAGTTGTTTATACAAATCCTTCTGTGCTTTTGCAAATTTCTTTAAAAAGTGGTTTGAGAGTTGCCAACGTTCTAGAGATCCCCGTGAAGCAGGATGATATGGGCAAGACAGTACCTGTGTGATGTTGAACTCTTTTCGGGTGTTCTTAAACAAGTCACTGGTAAAGCTGGTGCCACAATCGCTCTGAATTTCTAAGGGAAATCCGTATTGTGTGAAGATCTTGAAGAGATGCTTAACAACGGTAGCAGCCGTAATGTTACTGATGGGAACTGCTATAGGGAACCTGGTGGTAGGAAACATGATAGTAATGATGTTGAGGTTGCCTGAGCTGGTCCAGGGCAGAGGTCCGATGTAGTCTATGATGAGTTTGCTGAACGGCTGTGAAGGCACAGGAATAGGAATTAGTTGCGCCTTGGGTATCAGAGCATAAGGCTTACCTGCCAGTTGACATGTATGGTAGGTGTTCACGAAGGTCCTCACGTCACGAGCCATGCGTGGCCAATAATAATCCTGTAATAACGCATGGTAAGTTTTATTTAAGCCATAATGGCCCACTGGGCCAAATTAAGAATATCCTTTCTTAAGGATGTATGAACTGCCAACTGATTAACATTAGCCCAATCGTCGTCCTTCAACTTGGTGGGTCTGAATCTGCAATATAGAAATTGATTATCAATTAAAAAATAACCAGGTATGAAATCAGTCTGAGTTTGAGCCTGAAAGAACAAGGGAGTTAATAAGCCAGTTTGCTGTAACTTACGGTACCCCAATAAGTTGAGATTCTTTGGGAGGCTTTGCTGATCTTGAGGGACAGCTAGAGCTACTGGTTGTCGTTGAGCGGCTTGTGTACGAGTAGTCACTAAGACTGGCTGGGAAATACCTGGTACCTCCTCTGTGACATGCTTCATTGCAGGGTTTTCTTCTGTAGAGGAGTCACATACCTTGGGTTTGTAACATATTTTGAGGTTCGTGGAATCTTGTTGCTCAGCCAAATCGTTGCCCAGGAGAGGTTGAACTCCTGGCATTGGGACAGGCTACTCCCTAATGGCAATTTGGACTTCTCCACGTTCGAGAGAACAATCCAGGTGGACTCTAGCGAGTGGGTATGGGTTGGCTGCAGTGGGGTCGGTGATGAGGACGGTTTCTCCAGTCTTGGTGAACTTTGGTGCAGCAGCTTTCAGGAGTATGCTTTGTAGAGTAGCGGTTGTCCCTCAAGGTGTTCACTTGGACCCTTTCCTCAGTATCCCCACAGTAGGTAGAGAGACAGTTGCAGAATACAGATGTCTGTGGAATAGAGAGAGGTCGGAAGCTGGAACATAGGTATGCATAACAGGTTTATGAGGCTTAGGTGGTGATAGTTTAGGCTTATGTGAATCGTTACTAGTTTTACAATGAGAGTTGGTGCACTTTTCAATTGTGTGTGTGTCCATACATCTTACAGTAGCGACAGTAGAGGGAGTAATTTACATCAGCAGAACTCACTTTAGCAGGGGTGAACCAAGATGCTTTACTGGCATACTATTGGGATGATCTGTGGATTAAACTGTATGTATCAGCCAACTGTGCGCACTAATTAATGTTGGTCTCTCCTTTGTCTGAAAAGTAATGATGTATGTGGTTTGGCACACGACGAAGGGAACTCTAACATAAGGATGAGGCTGATCAGATCTGCAAAGGTGGTGATCTGGGCTGAATTTAGGCATTTCATTAAATATTTAGTTTTATTCTGGGCAAATTCTACATAAGTGGTGGCACTGGACTTTAGATAATCTCGAAATCTATGTTTGACGCACTCACCTGACAACAGATAGGCATCTAGAACAGCTTGTTTCAACATGTGGTAATCAGTCTCGGTGGCAAGAGAACTGAGGGTCAAGGCAACTCAACCTGTCAGATGGGATTGGAAGAGTATCGACCATTGATCTTGAGGCCAGCTGAGTTGGTTAGCTAAAGCTTCAAAATTAGTAAAAAAAAAAATGCATCCACCTCATTGAACCAAAAGGTGGCATCAATTTTATACAGTGAGACACAATAAAACGTACCAGGAGGTTAGTTTTGGCTTCCTGGTGCAGAGTGACATGGGCTGTTTCAAGGTGAAGCTCATGTCGTCGGAGCTCAAAAGCAGCGGCAGCGTTCTCTTGCTGCAAACGGAGAGCTAGGGAGGCTTTTTGATCTTGTAGCTGAAATTGTTCTCGTTAACGTTGGTGTTCCAAGGCCTCTTGTTGTTCTTCAAGCCGAAATTGATAATTCTTTCGTTGTCGTTGGAGTTCAGCTTGTTCTTTCACGAGGACAGCTTTGTTCTCTCGTGTTCACATTGGAGTTGAGTTTGTTCTTTCTGAAGGGCAGCTTGCTCCCTTTTGCATTCACGTTGGAGTTCAGCTTCTTGACGACGCAGGTCGGCATCGTGCAATCTTGACACAAGTTTTTGTTCATTATCCTCTGCTTCCATGCGGGCTAATTCGATCTTTAGCCTCATAACGGTGAGTGCATTCTTATCGGCAATCTGTTGTTGTTCCTTCATCTCTGAAGTGATAAGATCGGTATCTGCCAAATGATTAAGGAATAAATTATGGAGTTCAGTTTTGTTGGCTCCATAGGGGGGATGTGAGATGATACTCTTTAATCATTGTCATCAACATAGCTTTGGTGGCTTGAATGAGGATACCAATTTCCTCCTCTGGGCTGGACCTGAAGGCTGATAGGAGGAACATGGTGGATAAGTACAAAACTAGATAATAATGTGATTGTCCTTCTGTAAGTGAACCAAATGTGAGGTTGAGATTGACAAAAGATGACGTGATAGGATTGGCAACTCGTAACTATGCTGTGTGGTAAAATTACAATTAGAAGGTAACGTACATATGAGATTAATTGGTTAATATGATCAAGTCGTAGAATGTGAAATACAATTGTTTCGAGGTACTACAAAAGAATGTAGGGATTTCTATACCCGTTACTCTATAAATGATGAGGATAAAGGCAAGAGATCTCCTCCTGAAAGCTAGGAAATTAATTGCAGAGTTTCAAATCTTTGTGCTCTGGAAAAGACGGTAAACTTCCTACCTTGGCAAATAATAACAAAATTTGAACAAAGTTTATGGGTGGAGAGTGTGTCAACACAGTGACGAGAACTGTTGTACTTGTCCCAAACGTACAGTGAAGCCAGGATGCGAAGGAAACAAAAATCCGACATGTCCTCCTAAGTCCGCATGCAAAGTTGAATATAATAGTTCAGAGACAGACCAAAGTACTCAAGGGGATATGATATCCGAGTGAGAAACTTATATAGGGATGAGATGTACAGTGGGTAAACAGGATATAACTAAGGTTTATTAGACTAACCATTACAAGTATGAATTTTCCCATAAAACATCACATAATTTAAAGTCAATCTCATAAACAAGTCACAAATTGTTACACTTAAAATGTAAAAAGCATTATTTAACAAAGAAAGTACTGAAAAAGTTCTGGAAAGCAAATGTGTGTTAAAGCCAAGTAAACCAACTAAACACAGCTTAAAGCAAAGGCACTAGAAGCATTACCTGATACAAGGCTCCTAGGACAGGATCCCCCATTAATGTGACGTGTCGGTGATAACGCAGCTACTATCCTGGCTGGTGTTGTGTGCCAAACACACATTAACAAAAAATGCCTATGTTCTTTACGGAGTGAATAGTTTGCTAGGAGAAACAAGAAACATGAACATTGAAATACTTTACCTAAACTCAAAATGATAGATACATAATATAATATCAAACAAATAACACCACCAAAACCCAGAAACACTTGGCTTTACACAAAAAAGGCAAAAGAATATTTTATTTAACTTTATTGATAAATTTACTGTGACTACACTAAATATGCTCGGAGCGTCCTTTTGTCGTACGTCGTAGGGACCAAACGAGCACCAGAAGTGGTCTGGCATTGCATGCCACCGGCGGAAGCTTATATATACGGATGTTGACATTAGACAGGTGAGGTAGCGGGGTCTGGGACGAGAAGCCGGCAGAGTAATGGTCGTTAGCTGGTGGTGAAATGTGAGCCGGCAAGCCTCGGCGGGGAGCTCTCGTGGGATAGGAAGGGATGGGGGGGGGGGGGTCCATGGTCAAAATGTTTCAGTATGGATGACTCTCGGTTTTTGATGTTGAAGAGGAGCATACTGTGTACAACGTGGTAGGAAGGGGCAGAATCCACTGCCATGAAGGGGATAACCGTAATGGCGGAAATTAAGAGGAAAAGTCGTCTCTGAGGTCTTAATGTGGTCTTATGGAGAAAATTAACTACAGACTAAAGCAGTTATATTTTAAAAGATTATCAGAAGTTAGTTCTTGGGCCCAACTCTATACATTTATAAGTGTAGTTTCGCTATTAACCGATCAATTTCCCTGAAATGTAAAACATAGTTATTTCGAACATAGTAATAAAAGAAAATTGAGTTGCCGAGTTATCGCTCTCGTCTTCTGCTGTACTTTACTCCCACAACTCTGTTATTAACCGATTGAATTTCCCTGAAATTTAAACCCGTTTTATTTTAGACATAGTAAAATAAATCAAAGCAAATACCGAGCTCCACCGAGCTCTTGTCCTCCACCTTACTTCTACAATTCTTATTAACCCATAAAGTTTCCTGAAATTTAAAATCTCTGTATTTCAGACATAGTAAAATACAACAATTTAGTTACCGAGCTCCAGCTCCTGTCCCCCGCCTTACTTCATTCCTATAAATTTGCTACTATCAGTTCAAATCCTCTAAAATTTAAGTCATATTTGTAACAGAATAACAAATATAGTTACCGAGTTCTAGCTCCCGTCCGCCCGCCTTAGTTTACTCCCAAAGATTTGATACTGACAGTCCAACCCTCTGAAATGTAAAGCCGCTATATTTCGGACATAGTAAAGTAGATCAAAGCAATTACCAAACTCTTGTCCTCCACCTTAGTTCTTCAACTGTTATTAACCCCTCAAGTTCCCTGAAATTTAAAACATCTGTATTTCAGACATAGTCAAATGCAAGAATCTTAGTTACTGAGCTCCAGCACCTTGGTTCCCTCTCACAACTCCATTATGCGATCAATTTCCTCGAGATTTAAAATGGTTATTTCAGATGTAGTAAAAAAATTACACACTTATTGATCTCCAGTTTCTGTCTCTGGCTCTGTTCATTTGTACAACTCCGTTAGAATAAGTCCAAATCCTTAAAAATTTAAACCTGTTACATTTCTAACGTAGTAAAATACAACAATTTAGTTACCCAACTCCAGCTCATGTCCCTCGCCTTACTTTACTCATTAACTTTGTTAGTATCTGATTGATTTCCTCGAGTTTTGAGATCGCTGTAATTTATACGTAGTAAAATAGATAAAAGCAATTATTGAACTCCAACTCCTTTCCCCCGCCTTAGTTCATCAAACTTGGGCTGTGTTCGGTCTTGATATGAAATATTATCACCTTAACAAAGTAAACATATCAGCGCCTTCAATACTCTTGTTTACTTACCTGTGTAAATAATCAGTCACCAGGTAATAATCACACCTTATCTTCCTCGCCCTGTACTGTCCCCCTCCCTTATATCCCGCACTCCTCGCACCCTTATCTTCCCCGACCACTCTACTCCCCCACTTCTCGCACATTCCCCAACTTTCCTTTCCCCACCCATACCTCCTTCCCTCCCCAAAATTAAAAAATGCAGCTATTATCCAATAATCTTACTGTATTTGTGTATTCTGACCATGTTCACAGCACGTTCTCTGTACAACTTTCATACTCAATATTCTTGTTCTTTGCAAGTTCAAATCATATTTTGTTGTTTTTTTTCCGTGTTCATTGCATTCCCTTTCATGATGTCTGTGTTCTTTGTCATATTCTCCATGTTCAAGTTCATTGTTCATTCTCTGTAAAGCCTGTATATTTTTTTTCATGTTCTCTGCAAGTTCAATTCATGTTCTCTGCAAGTTCAATTCATGTTCCCTGCATGTTCGCTGTGTTCACCGTTCCTTTACATGTTCATTAAAATCAAATGTACAATTGTTTCTTCTGTTCAGTAACTAGTTCTTTATCAAATATTATCAACAGCATAACAGTTCTCCCAACAAAGTACTACAAAGTATGCATTTAATTTAGTTAGTTAGCTAGTGTTACTTACAATCAACTATGTCAATGTATTTCTTTATCAAATAATTATTTTTTACCAACTTATTATTGATTACCGACACTGTTCTTAACTAGTATTACCCTTTATTCAGTAACAAATTGACCAAGACAATCATGTCTAACTAATATTATTCGTCAATCAACTGAACATAGTTACATTTATCATCTTTTCTTGTCATTTATTAACTAAGATAACACTTCTCTGAACTGAAAATAGCGACAAGAATATTTTAACACCGTTCTTAAACTAAAAATGTTGTTTATTCAACTGAAAATTGTCAAGTGTAACTTCTTTCAACACTTTCTTAACTACAGTTATGCTTCATTCAACTTTAAAAAAATAGTCAAATACATCATTTTTACATCATTTCTTAAGTAAAGTTTCACTCCGATACATCTTTATGCGTCAAATGATACTCCCGTGTCATCTTTATTCATCAATCGCACACTCAGACATCAAAATAATCATCTAGCTATCAGCGTTATTCTCAGAGACATAAAAAATACTATTCATACAATCAAAAGTTATTCTCAGACATATCAAAAGTTAATCTCAAAGTCATCAATGGTAATCTCTAACTCACCTTTGTTTATTAAAGAAACTTTCTCAAACATTTTCGTGCATCCAATAAAATTTATTAGACATGTTCGAGCATGAAGAGAGAAATCGATTAGATATGTTCACCCGTTTTTATTAAGAACCTCTCCAAGACTGCAATAATACGTTCCAAGATCATTTGAATTGTCATTTGCACTCTTTTATGCGAATTTATATAATATAATTACTCTAGAATTTCTTTAAGCATCAAATGAAGTATCTAATGTAACAAACGGTGCTCTTCATTAAATAAATAAGTAGTCAAGGGCAACTTTTCAAGACATATTTAAACTAAGATACAGCATTATGTAGCCTCAAACAACTTTTATTATATCAAACTAAACATGGCAACTTGATGTACTAATAAACTGACACTTCAAGTAAAAATGCATAAAATATCTGACTTTCATAGTGTTACAGCTTTCACCAAGACATTTGCAGTCAAAAAATCATTAATAACATTTAATATATCAAAAATACGACTCTCTAAGTAACTAGTACACCTTTTTGTAACAAACTTTCATTTCTGTTGAATAATTATTGTTAAATATAGTTTCTTTGTCACTTTATCAAAAAATGTTAGCTGAACTTAACTGCATAAACCTACGTAACCTGACTTACCTGTACTAGCCTACCGTAATGTAACTTATCATAACTTATCTACCCCCAATTCAACTTACCAATACTTGCCTAACCTTACTTGCCTGAATTAACCTAAGTAGTGTAAAGGGAGACTTAGACCGTCCCAAACCCAAGGAGAATCTCAGGTATCGAAATCTGTCTGTCAAAAAGTGTGTGTGGGGTCCGTAGATTGGGATGGGTCCTGTTGCGGGGACGTTGTGGGTCTCGGGGGGGGGGGGTGTAAAAGAAGGGTGTATGGGGCAGGGGTACATCAATAAAGGTAGAGAGAGAGGGTGAGAAGGGATGGGATGCTCGCACATGAAGCGAGAGGTGTCATCTCCCCGGGACGTTGAGGGTCGCCAAGGGTAATAGGGGGTGATGGAAAAGGGGGATGACAGGGTAGTAGGAGTAAGTAAGGGAGCAGGTGTGTAAGATGAATCAATACATGTAGAGACTGTAGAGTTAAGTACATATAGAGTAATAGTTGAAATCATAGTATCATAGTATGTAGGGAAGGAGATTGCCTATGTTGGGCGAGGGGAGGTTTCCCCCCTCCCCCCCCCCCCCAAGTGAGAACCCCAGGTCTAGGAGAGTGATAAGGTAAACGGTTTTGGCAATGGGGCACGAAGTGTGGGTGACACACAAGGAGTTGGTGGGGGAGACTGTTGTACTCGCCTAGTTGTACTCTCCTGGAGGCAGGAGCACTAGTAGACTTGCAGGTAGGTGTTTTCCACTACTGAATGAATGTATGTAATTTTTATATCAAGCCCAGGAGCTTTGTCATTACACACATTTGGGGGTGGTGGTTTGAGGTGTACTGAGAAGGGTGAGGTATTGGGGATGACCATACCAACACCCCCACCCCCCCTAACCCCCGCCCCCTCCACCCTTCACCTTCTATGGGTTTGAGATTCTTTATTAAACACTTAAGAGTAATGTCCGTCATGACCAGTCTTGAATTTCTTATAATAAATCAAATCAAGTAAAAGTCATCACTCAGTAAACACAGTAAAAGCAGACAGATAGTCACTCAGCCAGTGTCAGTAGTATTTACTGAATGTGTGAAACATTTTTACATTTTGAAAAATCTTTAAACTAAACTAAAAAATGTGCACACATGAAATTATTTCCACGTTCAGTAAAGACACCTGCTGTGAGACCTGACTTTGGCAGACTGCGCTAATGCTAAGATTCCCACATTTTTTGGAAATAAGGTCAGGGAGATTGAGTAGACACGCTTACATTTCAAATGATATTTATTTTTGTCAGCAGAACGCTGTGTAAGATGTAAAAATTTAAACTAGCAAATGTTTACCACTTTCAGTAAACACTTACTGACTGACTGAATTTGTATGTGGGGATCATGGCTTCCCTTTGGGGAAAGAACGATATTGTATGTTGAGACCTTTAAACCGGATCGCTGAGGCGAAACTTTAAAAGAATGAATGACGCGTTTTGTGGTGGAGTGGGGGTCAGACTGTCAATGTATGCCATTTAAAACGAAACAAAGCTGGTATCTACGATTACAGGGTGAAAGGCTACGTGCTATGATAAAGTGTCTCAGTTTTTTTTAAATTGTGTTGCAATCTCCTTCCCTACATACTATGATTTCAACTATTAATCTATATATGTACTTAACTCTACAGTCTCTACACGTACTTATTCATCTTACACACCTGTTCCTACACACCTGCTTCCTTACTACTTCCATCTACACTGTCATCTCCCTTTTCCCACCACCCCCTTTTACCCTCAGTGACCCTCAACATCCCGGGGAGACAACACATGTCCCGCCTCATGTGTTGAGCATCCCCCCCCCCCCCTCTGCCCCCCTAACCCTCTCTCTCTCTCTGCTTTTGTTGATGAACCTCTGGCCCCATTCACCCTCCTTCCACCCCCCCCCCCCGAGATTCTCCTCGGGTTTGGGATGGTCTACGTCTCACTTTACACTACTAAGCTATCGTAATGTAACTTAACTATACCTCACCTACCTGACGTAAATTCAATAACCAAACTTATTAACTTACATAACCTAACCTGATTTACATGTACTGGGCTATCCTAATACCTGTACAACTTGCCTATTTCCTCCCTATCAGAGGTAACTTGTCCATCCTTACCTGATGTAAAGTACATAACGTAGCATACGTAATGTAATTTTACTATCCTGATTTATCTGTAGTAGCCTAACATACACAACGTAACTTCCCTTACCTAACCAACCATACCTGATGTAAGTTACCCATCCTAACATGACCAAACTTAAATAACTTGATAACTGAACAGAACTTAAATTACCTTCCCTCTCCTACACAATGCAACTTAATCTAAGACTCGTTTTATTCTCTCTCTAAAACATCAACTCTTCAATTATTTAAACAGACCACCCTCTTTTACACTTGGTTATAAACCTGAACTTAAATATCTCATTCTTAAACATATACAGACTTGCATAAAATACCCCCTGACACACAGACTTTTACATAAATTGCATAAATAATTACACAATACATATATATGTCACAATCTCATGTACACATACAATTACACTTACAAACTGGCATAAACTTATACAACTTAAGCAAATACTCTGTTCATTAACGTAGACACTTTTACAAACGTACACAAATACTTAGTTTACTCACTTACACCAACTTTAGCAAACACAGACCTACACACCCACTCAGTTCATTAACTTACTTTCTCCAACTTGCATAAAATTGTATAAAATGAGTCAATAGTCTATTACCTTTATGTGGTATCACGGATCATATTCACTCTTAGACAAACTAGCACAACTCTCGCACACACTTAGACACTTTGAGAAATTCTTACCCATTTACTAATTTAAGAACATTATGTAAAGGATATCAACTTATCTTATTTTCATTTTCCCTCTGTTCTACTTTCAATCTCTATTATTCCTTTTAAAGTATTGTTTGAGCTTCCTTCTTTTTAATTTCCCAATAACCCTAACCTAACCTCTTCTTAATCCCGTATACTTGCCTTTGCACACTATCCACTATGCATTTTATGATCATCTTAGCCTAACACACCCTTACCTAACCTTTAAATATATTTTCCACATAATTTTCAAATAATTTATAGGAAAGTCTGTTTAAGACATCTAGTCTTTTACATATAATCTTAGTACATTTAACATCTGATATGTATATATGCTTTTCTTCAGGACATTTCATGTTTATAAATCTGTGTTTAAAATACACTTGTTGCATTTCACATGATTTTCTTAAGGATAGGGTGTTTATGCATTTAAGGGAAATTATTCTATATAGGTGTTATATGTTTCAAGGGTTATTTTCTCAAATGGTTGTTTATGCGTGTCAAGGGATATTTATTAAAGATAGCATGTTTTATCATTTCAATGGTAGGGTTAAGCAGTGATGTCCAGAGACCAGTTTTAGAAAAAGTGGCTAAGAAAATATATTTTAGCACAATAATGAAATTAATAAACAGAAATGAAAGTTTGTTACAAAACTGTGTGCTAGTTACCTAAGAGTCATATTTTGTTACGTATAAAATGTTATAACGAGTTTTTGACTGAAAATGTTGTAGTGAAAACTGTAACAACATAAAAGAAAGTTATTTTCAACATTTTTACTTGAAGTGTAAGTTTATTAGTACATAAAGTTGCCATGTTTAGTTTGATATAAAGTTAAAGTTGTTTGAGGCTACATAATGCTGTGTCTTAGTTCAAATGTCCTAAAAAGTAGCCCTTGAAAAGTTGTTTATCGAATGAAGAACGTTTGTTAAAATTGAGAGTTTATAGTTCTTCTTTGAGCATCACATAATAATTTTTGTATATTAAGTTGCGTTAAAGAGTGCAAATGACAATAGAAATGATAATGGAACGTATTTTTGGAGTTTTTGGGAGAATCATAAAAAAAGCGAATATGTTTTAGAGGGTTTTGTTTTGATGCTCGAATTTGTCTTTATTTATTATGAAGATAGTTTATTTGATGCTTGAAGATGTGGTAGAAAGTTTATTTGATGAACGAAGGTGAGTTAGAGATTACCTTTGATGACTCTGAAAACAACTTATGATGTCCCTGAAACTAAGTTCTGATGGTTTGAATCGTATTTTTGATGTCTATGAGAATACCTATGATAGCTAGAATAATATTTTGATATCTTTTGAGCGTGTCATTGATGCATAAAGATGTATTGGAGAGTAACTTTAGTTAAGAAATGACATAAAGATGATGTATTTGACTATTTGTTAAAGTTGAATGAAACATAATAGTACTGAAGAAAGTGTTGATAGAAGTTACTTGACAATTTTTAGTTGAATGAATAATTATTTTATTTTGAGAACGGTGTTGAAAGATTAGTTTGACTGTTTTCAGTTGAGAGAAGTGTTATTTTAAATAAGAAATGACAAGATGATAAACGTGACTATTTTCAGTTGTTTGACGAATAATTTTAGTTTAGAAACGTCAAGAAAAGTATATCTTGGTAAATTTGTTACTGAATAAAGGAAAATACTAGTTAAGAAGAGTGTTGGTTAAAATAATAAGTTATAAAGAAATACATTGACATAGTTTCTTGTAAATAAAACTGGGTGAGTGACTGACTAAATGAATACTTTGTAGTACTTTGTTGGGAGAACTGTAATGCTATTGATGATGATATTTGATAAAGAACTAGTTACTGAACAGAAGAAACAATTGTACATTTGATTTTAAAGAACATGTAAGAGAGTGCGGTGAACACGATGATCAAGTGGGGAACATGAATTGAAATTGCAGAGAACATGAAAAAGTGAATATACAGAGTATACGAAGAATGAACAATGAATTTGTGAAGAACTTTGAGAACCTGGAGAATATGACAAAAAACACAGAACCCATGGAAGAGAATGCGATGAGCACAGTGAGTATGTGGGGAATATGAACTGAACTTACAGAGAACATGCTGTGAAATTGTTTTGCAGAACATGAGGATAACATGAAAGAATGTGATGAACACGGAGAAACAGGCAAAAAGTATGATTTGAACTTGCAGAGAAAATGAATAATGAGTATAAAAGTTGAACAGAGAACACGTTGTGAACAAAGAGAGAATACACAAATATGCTAAGATTATTGGATAATAGCTGTATTTTGTTTAATTTGGGGAGGGTGGGTTGGGTGGGGAAGGTGAAGATGGGGAATGTGTGAGATGGGGGGGGGGAGCAGGGGGTGAGGGAGGGGAAGATAAGGGTGCAGGGAGGGGGAAGATAAGGGGGTGAGGGAGATATGGTATATTTATTACCTGGTGAGTGATTATTTACACAGGTAAGTAAACAAAGAGTATTGAGGATATGTTTACTTTGATAAACTGGTCTTTATATGAAATACTAAGTTTGACGAAGTAAGGCGGGGGACAGAAGTTGGAGCTCGGTAATTGCTTTGATCTTTTTTTACTATGTACGAAATGTAGCGGTCTTAAATCTCGAGAAAAATGGATTGAATACTAATGAAGTAAAATGAGTAAAGTAAGGTGAGGAACATTAGCTGGAGTTCAGTAAGTAAATTGTTTAATTTTACTACATTAGAAATGTAATTGGTTAAAATTTTAGAGGATTTGAACTGATACTAACAGAGTTGTAGGAATGAACTAAGGCGGAGGAGAGGTGGTGGTGATCGGTAAGTGTTGTTGGGGAATATACCGGGATTAAATGCACGAGGAGACTTACATAGGACCAAAAATTTTGTACAAGTAGCTTAAAAATAAAAAAAAATAAAATATGTAATTGTTGTAAAGTGCAAAACAAAAGCGCTCGGCTGAATGCAAGGTTCCTATGCTGTGATTGTTAGTCCACTCCTCTGTAACCTTGATACTGGTAATTGGCTGTTGCAGACAGGGTCCTTATGGCTGATGTGGCTCATAAATTGCAGAACATGGTATACCTGCGGCTACACCCACACATTTAACTTTTAATTTTTAGAAGGATATGATAAAACAGCTGTATGGCTGCTAGGAGTGGTAAGATACATGATCTAGGACCGGAACTGTACAGTCTAGCAGAGTCCTAGGAATATCTGTGCTGTTGCACACAAGGTATAAATACACAAAGGTATATGGAAATGTGCATAAGAAAATTATTATATGCAATAAAATAAACTAGATAAATTAAGATTAATGGATATAGGCAATTTTAGTATAACTCATCAATAGGTATGATGAGTTATACTAAATTATGTACACAAGATAGGAGTATTGTGACTATATGAATAATCAGCAATAAAGAGGTTCATTCACTGAAAAGATTGTCAGAACTCACTAGATGATGAGGCGTTGCTTCGCTGCCTAATGGCTCAAATTTTATATATGGAAGTATTAATGTTATAAAGCATGCTTATTGGGCAATCTACGGTCAAAAACAAATAGTAACTTGTCTTGAATTGAAAACCGGAATCTATCTGACGGTAGCCAGATGATGTCTTGCTGAGACCGGACTCTATAAATTTTTATGGGGAATTGGCAGCCTTGATGTTGGTTGTGTGTCTTATATAATTTCTTGTGGGATGGCTTCTTGTAGCGGTTGTTAGGATGAGGATTATAATGGAGAAAATGTGGTGAGAGACTGGGTACATAAGCTCGCTTTACTGCACTTGATAAGCGTTCTTAAGAATAGATTGCTGATCAGATTATAGATCAATGGCTTCCCTGGTATCTAGAAAGTTAAAACTGGTGATTAGATGTAAAAACTGTGTGATGATGTAAAGGCGAAGAGGGAGAACGGCCTATTGACATAGCTCGGGTGCAGGGGGGGGGTGGCGGTTGTGTAAAAGCCTGGCTTGTGCCTCGGAGAGGCTACGGGATCCAGTAAGTTCAGCAGAACTTCGGTTTCAACCCTTTTAACCCTGTCGTAGCTCAGTCGTTAAGGCAGTGTCTGGGATGCTCCCGGACACAGGTTCAAATCCTCGTCACAGCCCTTGTGGATTTGTTCATTTGATGCATCACATTAGTGTGATCTCTGTGTGTGATGCCGCTGTACTTCCCATTCGGAAACCGGGATCTCTCGGGACCTCCCCCAAGGACTTTTGGCCTATTGGCCTATTGCCCTCACGAGTTGTGTCTGCAAACTGCTTGAGCGTATGATAAATGTTCATCTGATGTGGTTCTTGGAACACCATCACCGCCCCTCTCCTTCTCAATTTGGTTTTCGCAAGTGCCGTAGCACAACAGATGTCGTGGTGAACTTGGAGGTCTATATTCGCACTGCTTTTGCTGCGAAGACTACCATTGTTGCTGTCGTTTTTGACCTGGAAAAGGCTTATGACACAACCTGGCAATACCATATTCTGTCCCAACTTCATTCTTTTGGCCTTCGTGGTAATCTCCCCCTCTTTGTCCAAAGCTTCCTCTCCCCCTGTCGTTCCTTTCGGGTGAGGCTTCGTACTGCTCTCTCTGCCTCTTTTTAGTAATACGAAGGTGTGCCCCAAGGTAGTGTTCTGAGCACTATTCTTTTTCTTGTTGCCCTCAATGGTCTTCTTATCTCCCTCCCTTCTGGCGTCTTCTCCGCTCTGTATGTCGACGATCTTACTCTTTGCTGTCGAGGTGATGATTTGCCTCGGCTTCAACGCCGAAGTATGCTATTCAAGTATGCTATTCAACTTGCGATTGATGCCGTGTCGTCTTGGGCCATCAATCATGGCTTAAAGTTCTCTGCGACTAAGACTTGTGGTATGACTATTACTCGGAAGCATGTCGTTCTTTGGCCCTCTTTGTCGCTTTATGGTCATTCCCTTGTATACAAGGATTCCACGAAGCTTTTTGGGTTAATGTTTGACACTCGTTTGTGTTGGTCGCCCCATATCTCTTACCTCCGAGTTGAATGCTCTAAGGCCCTTAACCTACTTAAGGTTTTGTTCCATACTTCTTGGGGAGCGGATAGGTGCACGCTCCTCTCTGTATTCCTCTCTCGTACTGTCTAAACTCGATTATTGTTGCCCTGCTTAACCTTCTGCTTCTCCTCCTACTCTTCGCTGTGTTGATCCTTTGCGCCATTCTGGGTTGCGCCTCAGCTCTGGTGCCTTTCGTCCAAGTCCTACCGTCAGCTTGCACGTTGACACTGGCTTCCTGTCTCTCTATGACCGCCGAGTCCGCTACTGTGTTCGCTACCTTGCGTGATCCTTCCAACACCCTCATTTTCACCTATGTCTTGTTTTGAGTTCCCCCCCCCCCCCTTCCTGTAGTTTTTGTTCCCCCTTCACCACCTCCCTCTTTCTGTCAAGTTGTCTCGCCTGCAACATTCTCTTTTGGTTAGTATTATTAATATTTCTCTTCGTGTTCTGTCCTTTCCCCCGGGGAGGGTTCCCCTTCCTCAATATTGCAAATTCCTGACCCACATCACTAAATCTTTGACTCCTTGTACAGTTCTGAAACGCCTTTTCCTTGAACACTTTTCTTCACATTCTGACTCTATCTATCTTTCTATCTTCACCGATGGGTCCAAGTCTGCAGATGGTGTAGGCTACTGTTGTTTTTCCTGACCACACCTATGTGTGTCGCCTGCCTCTGGAGACGAGCATCTTCTCGGCAGAACTTTATGCTATTTTCTATGCTCTTCGTCTCCTGCTTTATTGCTGTCAAATCTTCTTTGTGGTTGTAGTTGACTTGCAGTGCCCTCATGGCTCTGGAGTCCTTTAATCCAGTCCATCCAGTGATAGTCGAGATTGAACATTGGCTGTTTCTTATCTCCAGTAGATTTAAGACAGTTGAGTATTGCTGAGTTCCCAGCCATATTGGTGTCTTTAAATGAGCGTACAGACGCTGGCACTAAGGAAGCTATCTGGTCTTGTCCCATCTCCTGTAAAGGTATTTCTTATTCCGACTTTGACCCCAGTTATTCATTCCTCCATCCTTGCCAATTGGCAGGGTTGTTGGTCTAGTGTTACCGGTAACAAACTGAGTACTCTTAAGAGTAGTGTGTCCCTGTAGCTTTCTTCCTAGCACCGTAACGGGCAGTCGGAAACGGCTCTGGCAAGGTTGCGTATCGGCCATATGCGCTTAACTTACGGACACTTAATGGAGCACCGCTCTTCTCCTTATTGTCCTAACTGCATTGTCACTCTTACAGTTGTGCTTATCCTTGTTGAATGTCCTGACTTACAGCACGAGCATGTGTCTTGCTTTCCGACCCCCGCGGTCACTTGTCCCTCAATAAAAGTCTTGGCGATTCATTGGATACTTTTGATATCGTTAACCTTATGGGTTTATGTTTTCATATTGGCATTGTCGGTAATATTTAGCCCCCTCTGATTAATACGCACATTTGTTGGTGCTACATAGCCTTCCCGGATTGGTGCGTTCTTTGATAATTACTTACTTGTGAGCTCCCCTTGGGTATAATGGATCAATTGTGAGGAGCCCTTGGGTATGATGGACGAATTCATTTAGGTGGGACGAAAAATAATGAGTACTAAAGTTAATTTCGCTTTCAGTTGTAGTGTATTTATTAACGTAATACATTGGGCATAATTGTATAAATGTGTGTAATCAAATGTTGTAATTTGTGGAATATAAGGGTTATGTTTCATAGGCTATATTGACCATGTTCATTATCAGAAAGTTCAATGATTACGGAGAAATGGTATGCTGTTTAAAAAATTATGAATCAAATACAATATTTATAGCTTTGTCTATATTTCAATGTGAATAATCAATATTATTACCTTTGGATAGACAATATAGATAACAGAATGAGAGAGAGACGTTTGTAGATCAAACGGATATTATATCTACATATATAAATTTAGTATCCAGAACTATATTGATACTCCCATTAGATATGTATATATAATATCATTGGGTATAGTTGATGAGGAGTAGCGCATTTGAGGAGTGGAGAAAATATGCATTTAATAAACACTATCTCTGTAAGGTGTAGTGGTGTTGGTGAAGATGAATGAGTTTGATGAACCGTAACCAACAACGCCCTTGACATTATGTTGGTATTTTAATGATAATAGTGTGAGAAGTTGAGCTTGCACGTGTGTTGTGGTTGTTTTCTCAAATACAGTAATGAACATGACATTTGTCTAACATGATGGATGTTGTGGTAATATGCACTTAGCAAGTGATTAATCAGTAAGGCGGTTGTCATACTCAACTTGGAATAGAGAAATGCGCTTTTCAAGAAGAGTATAGTACGAGTGCATGGAAGAATGTAGTCGGCCACATACCCAATTTTAAATACCTAGGCAAAGGCAATACAGTTATAATTGCAAATGTAAAAGTTTGCTTTATAAGATGAGCTACATAGTAAAATGTTAGCAGCAGCAGTAGGGGGATCTGACGGGTGAGTTGAGAGGCGCTTGAAAATCGTAGTCGTATGGTTTGGGGTTTGATTCCCGATGGAGGCGGGAAACAAATGGGTAGAGTTTCTTTCACCCCTTAGAATCACATGGAGAATGTATAGGAAGCATTTTGTTGAACGAAAAACGTGGTTACGGTGTGTGCGCGTTTGCCGGGGGTTTTGAGAGAAACTTGAAGGTGATCAGTCATCCGTATAGCATGAGAACGGTGAGATCTGTGAGTGATGAAGTGTGGGATTGAGTTCGTGTAAAGTTGACGGTGAAAAACTTTAATTTGCCCGCTCTGTTATAACTCGACCTTCACTACTCGGAGTTGACTAGATTGAATGAGAGAATACATTAATCGCCCTTCCCCCTAATGTGAATACATCACCGTCACCAAAAACCTTGCGTTCACTAACTGGGCTCAGTTTTTTTTTCACAGTAACAGTTTTTTGTTATAAGCTGAGGTGTTGTTTAATAATAAATGATAGTTTAATCAAACTGTCGCCTCGCATTGCCACAAGTGACAGAAAAATGTGAAATGAAATGGTAGAACTAGAGCTAAGTTATCGTATCGTAATGTAACGGAGGTATCCGCGCGTAGAAAACGTAAACGATTGCCACCATAGCGAACCTGTCCCGCACTCAAGTCCATTACATCGAGTTGTTTACCCCACAGACGCATTCATAAATTTTAACATGCTCTTCATTCAAAACTGAAATGTTCTCATATAAAATGAGAATATAATAACATATTGTGCATATATAGGCATAGGCTAGGTTAGGTTGGATATTTTGGTTCTGTTGGCGATTATTTGTATTTGTAGAATTTGGGTGAATCATTTATATCATTGTGGTTCGAAGAAGATTCATCAGTGAAGCACTTGTTCTGGAAGTGTTACAACGAAATCAGTTGAGTTGTTTGTAAACCGTTTTTCATTCATAAACGGGGTTTGGTGGGTGCATGAAATGACTTTGGTGTTTGGAGGAGAGGTTGCTATAGTGTAGCTTTATTTATTCGTTCCTGATTTTTAATTGTGTTCAGGTAAGATTCGCCCAGTCAGTGTGTGACCGAATTTCTGAAATTGAACATGATCCTTATTGAAAAAGTTTATTTTCTTATGCTTCAAGATGATGATATGTGATACTAGAATTTGTTTAATACTTTGACCTTACTTTGATAACGGGATCATGTTGTGTTGGTGAATGCAGTACGTTAACCCTTAAACTGTGCAAGACATCATATGGTTTTGTGAGTAACTGCCACGTAATTACACACGACATGATACGATGTTGCACGTATACCGTGCAAGATTTAAAAGTTCCAAGGTTACGCAGTGTTCACATGAGCTTTCTCAAGGCTCTTGTAAATAGACGCCTTTTAAAAAAAATCGTGGGTACCATTCCCGGGTGGGAGAACATTAGTACTGACTGAGCAACCAAGGCTGGCACATGCAGCACGAGCCAAAAGCATTGGTGTTTAGCTTGTGAGCACAGCACCGCCTAAAAATGTAAGATATCATTTAGCGGTGATAGCATTACAGACGACCCCTGACTGTGATAAAAATGATCAGGATTCTGATTAGAGCAGGACTTTTGTGATAATTTGTGCAGCGCTGTATGGTGGTAGTAATAATGCTGAGGGATGGAGAGAGAGAGCATTGTCTGCTGACTGTGTGTGGGCCACATGTTACTGTCTGCATTCACCATACCAGCTCATTGGTTCTCTATAGTGAACACAAATGTAGATATTTATACATAGCATGCGTATTATATTAATAACAACCAAAGGGTTATGTTGGGAGGAGCCATTTGGTTGACGGTGGTGTCATCTGCATGACTTGTCTAGCTGTGTAAAGACAATGGGTGGTCACTATGCTTTTTGGGCACAATTTTAGCTGAGTTGTACAGTTATGGTGAAAATAAAAGCAGTAGATACTTATTACACTATTTTGAGACATTATATATAACACCACAAAAAGTATTATGGGGAAGAAATGTTAGTGCATATGGTCTTGAACCAGTGAGGGAGGCATCCGCTAGCTTACTGTGTGTGTAGCGATGTCTCTTATTGCCTGAACTCACCATACGAGCTTAGTTGTACACTTCTGGTGAACAAAACATGTACATACTTATATAAAACGTGTTTATGTAGTGAATAAGAGCAAAAACAGTGTGGAGGGAGGAGAATGTTGCAGAGTGAGGTGTTGTTAAGGGAGGGAGGGAGTGGCGGTAAGTACAATACAATACAACAATACAATTTTATTTAGGTAAGGTACATACATACAATAAATATTTACAAGGATTGTTTGACTTATAGGTAGAGCTAGTACATACAATGCCTAAAGCCACTATTACGCAAAGCGTTTCGGGCATGATAAACTTAAATGACAAGCTTAATACTAATTGAGCATAATGAGTAGAATGAAAACAAGAAATGAAAACATAGATGAAAAAGCAGCACAAATACAATTATGTCGACAAACAGCGCTCTTTAAAGAAAAAAACAGACATTGGTTGACAATAGAAGGGTAAGGTAGGTTACAGGGAATTTATTAGGTATAGCTTCGCTTTTAACTTAAACTGGTTGAGAGAGGTACAGTCTTTAACATGGTTGGGAAGGTCATTCCACATTCTGGGCCCCTTGATTTGTAGAGCATTTCTAGTTTGATTAAGTCGTACTCTAGGAATATCAAAACTGTATTTATTTCTGGTGTGATGCTCATGGGTTCTGATACAACCTTCTATGAAGCTTTTGAGATCAGGATTGGCATTATAGTTTAGCGTTTTATATATGTATAATACACATGAGAGAATGTGCAGTGACTTAATGTCTAACATATTCAGAGATTTAAGTAGGGGTACCGAGTGATGTCTGGGGCCAGAATTGGATATTGTCCTAATAGCAGCTTTGTGTTGAGTAATTAGAGGACGTAAGTGATTTTGGGTAGTAGAGCCCCAAGCACAAATACCATAGTTGAGATATGGATAGATAAGGGAGTAATAGAGAGTCACCAGGGCAGGTCGTGGTACATAATATCTGATCTTAGAAAGAATGCCCACAGTTTTTGAAACTTTTTTTGATATGTTTAGAATGTGTCCCTGGAAATTAAGCTTGTGGTCAATGAGAATGCCAAGGAATTTGCCATCTAATTTGTTACAAATTTGGGTATTGTTTATTTTGAGATTTATTTGATTAGAGGATTTATTGCCAAACAGAATATAGAAGGTTTTGTCAATGTTAAGGGTGAGTTTGTTGGCAGTTAGCCACAGATGGACTTTATTTAGCTCAGTATTTACTGTGGCATTTAGAGCAAGGGGATCAGGACTGGAGTAAATGAAGGTTGTGTCGTCAGCAAATAGAATTGGTTTGAGGTGTTGGGAGGCATTTGGAAGGTCATTAATGTAGATGAGAAAGAGGAGAGGGCCAAGTATGCTGCCCTGGGGAACACCAATGTTGATGGGTAGGGTGGGAGAAATTGTATTATTCACAGAAACATATTGGAGCCTGTCAGTAAGGTAGGATTTGAGGTATTGTAGGGAGTGTCCTCTGACTCCATAATGATGTAATTTAAGAAGAAGTGGACTGACTGGCTGGCTGGCTGGCTGGGTGATGTGGTGGGCACGCCTCGTTGCTTTTTGACTCACTGTACCAACATAGTGGTTCGTTATGGTGAATCAAACCTACAGATACTTGTATATTACCTGTGTATATAGTGTAATAACAAGAAAAAAGTGTTTATTGTTTTGTGAACATAATTGAATCACTAATATGCACACCATAAATTTGAGTACAGTGATGGTTCACATATTTTATTATATAAGTAAAGTAAAGTAAATTTTAATCATGAAAGTATGTACATAGTTAATTTACAAATAAAATGTTGGATTTATAGATAGAGCTAGTACATACAATACCTAAACCTACTAGTATGCATAGTGTTTGGGGCAAGGTGAGGTGGGGATGTTTTATAAATATATCACACAACACAATACACTATTGAATAATAATACTGCAAAAAAGTACGAAGAAATCAATCTGAGACATTGAAATAATTAGGTAATAATTTCTTTGTGGTAACTCCTACCTGACACCTCTGGGGAAGGTGACTTGCCTCCGACGCTTACTCATTCAACACCTCTCTTTAGACAGACTTGCCCACCCTATTGCGGGCAAAATGTCACCATTGTTATTATTGTTATTATATTTTCCTGTGATCGGGGAACACAAGTGTAAAGTTATAAGATGAAAATGTTGTGTAAATATTTAATTTTGTTTATCTCTTGCACCTAGGCTTGTTGCAGGCTATAATTGCAGGAGCAACCCAGGAAGTAATGAAGCATTTAGAAGTATGATTTGACCAGATGATGTGAGCGAAGCGCTACATATGAAAAATGCGTATGTCATCAAGTGCAAACAGTGTGAAAAGTGGTTTTAAATCTGTGAAGAGAAAAATAGATGGGTCTCTCTAGGCAGATGGAATGCCAGTCACATAAAACAACAAAAGGAGAAAAAAAATTAAGACTGTAATTTGTCTTGACGGTGAAATAACTGTAGGATAAGACAGAGGGAAAAAACATTTAAAAAAACTTTACTTTGAAAGAAAACTGATGTTAAATTACAAAACAGAAAATAATATCCAGGCTTGGCTGTAATACAAAGTGTGCAAAACAAACAAGATTAACAAATAAATTTAAGTTACGTTAATGTGCCAATGAAATACGGTGCTAGAATAATGAGAGCCAGACTGAATAACTCTGTTACCACAACATAATATGTCAACAGGTGTACTTAGTAGAGCAGTTGGGAGTAATCTGAATCGTGGTGGGCTAGGTAGCCCTATATATATGTACGATGATGGCCGTCTAGGTGGGGCTGGTAGTTGTGGGTAACAATTTACCGGTTGAGTTTAACTGCTTGTTTAAGATGGCGTGATCCTGAGGCGTCACCAGATGGGAGGAAGGTGATGGGCCGTGGGGGAGGTATACTGGTTGTACTGTCAAAACATGTGGAAAGTAGTAGTAGTTGTTGTTGTGGATGCAGTTCTTGAAAATATATATATATATATATATATATATATATATATATATATATATATATATATATATATATATATATATATATATATATATATATATATATATATATATATATATAAATATAAATAATATAACACCACAAAGAGAATTGATTGAGAAAGTTATTATTTTTTGAACATAAAACAGACATGGTGTAAAAAAAAAGGGAAAAAAAAAAAATATCATGCGAGTGAGACCCCAGTATCAGTCAAAGGTACTGACTACCTCTCCCTCCCTTTCCCCTCTCCCCTATCCTCCTTAATGTGGGCTTTCCTAACCACCCATCTTTAAAGCTCGGTTTCGTGACCTGGTTCATCCATGGGAGGGGGGAGGCTCTGTTCTTAACCTCACAGACATTTTACCGTCTGTGACACTGCCTGTCCCAATCTAAGGACCTTACACACACTTGAGTACAATTTTAACCCCGCCATGCCACCCATCCCAATGTATGGACTCCCCCAGCAAGTTTTGACGTAGACCGAGTTAGGTCCCCGAGATTCTCCTTGGGGAGCGGACGGTCTACGTCTCCATTTACACTACTATTATGTTATAAGAGCTTGATGGCATTGGATGGTTGTATTATCTTGATGTGGGGACATGTTTTTTCAATGTAATTGTTGTTTTTGTAACTTGTGGATTTTAGTTTCTATGTTTCTCCACGTCACAAACCACATCTCAAACAATATCATAGAAACCTCTTCCATAACTCAAATCACATTCACTCAAACAAATCTACCACTTACAGGCTATTATTCATGCCCGGGTAACATCTTGGGTGGCTTATTCTTCACGAATCAAAAGTCAATCTAGTAAATCTTACATATACTATGAAAATACAGTATGTTAAACTATACCCAACAAATATTCCTACCACACTAAAATCCACAAGTTACAAAAACAACAATTACATGGAAAAAACATGTCCCCACATCAAGATAATACAACCATCCAATGCCATCAAGCTGTTATAACATAATAGTAGTGTAAATGGAGACGTAGACCGTCCGCTCCTTGGGGAGCGGACGGTCCTTGGGGAGCAGACGGTGTACGTCTCCATTTACACTACTATTATGTTATAAGAGCTTGATGGCATTGGATGGTTGTATTATCTTGATGTGGGGACATGTTTTTTCAATGTAATTGTTGTTTTTGTAACTTGTGGATTTTAGTGTGGTAGGAATATTTGTTGGGTATAGTTTAACATAGTGTATTTTCATAATATATGTAAGATTTAGTAGATTGACTTTTGATTGGTGAAGACTAAGCCAGCCAAGATGTTACCCGGGCATGAATAGCCTGTAAGTGGTAGATTTGTTTGAGTGAATGTTATTTGAGTTATGGAAGAGGTTTGTATGATATTGTTTGAGATGTGGTTTGTGACGTGGAGAAACATAAGATACTAAGTATGTACAAGTTGTTGTTTGTCGTTTTAGATTTAGTTAGTTTGAAGAAACATTTAAAGGACCTTGGGCTATGGTGAGGCTGGCACAGGAGACGTGAAGGAGAGTATGTGCATGTGACGAGAAACATTATTCATTGTAGTAGATCGTAGAGTTTGAGGGGAACTAAGAATGTGATATCAATGAGGTCATGGTGAGCATAACACTCATGGCTAGCAAATAAAAACGACAATATGAAGTGTTGATTTATTTAAGTTAGAATGGCTAGGGTGGGTTTGGTTGGGTTTAAATTGAGGAGTGCTGACGTTGTGGTGCAGCCCGTCCGCTTAATAGAGGCAAAAGTCCATTGCATGCATTGTCAAAATTCCTGTTTATGAATGAAAAAGGTTTACACAGGACTCTCACAACCCCCTCTGAGAACAGGGGGGCGCCTGACAGCTGGGTGGATAGCGCTCGAGATTCGTAGTCGTGAGGTTCCGGGTTCGATCTCCGGTGGAGGCGGAGACAAACGAGCCAAATGTTTCTTTGACACAGATGCCCCTGTTACCTAGCAGTAAATAGATAACTCGGAGTTAGACAGGTGCTGTGGGCTGCTTCCTGGGGTGTGTGTAACAAGAAAGGAGGGGTGGTCGAGGACCGGGCAGCAGAGACGCTAAGCCGTGAAATCATGTCAAGATAACCTGAAGAAAACCTCTCCTTGTCCATTCCCCTGAGGAATTATGGATGGTTGTCCTGTATCCCAGTCTTATCCCAGACACACTCTGTGCACTCTGACCTCTCAGCGGCTGATGTAGCTAGTTGCCAGATTAATCGTTGAAAAATATTAATAACTAAAAATCAGTTTTTGTCACTAAAGGTGAATTGTAAATCCAAAATAAATGAGAATTATGTAGATACTCAAACCAGGCTAATTACAATATTGAGTGGCACTTGTATTTCACTAATTTACCCGATTTAGGAAACAAGAGGGTAGATATGTATTTATCAGTGACAAAATATGTTTTGGCTATTTCAGATGTTACTGAAGTTAAATGGTTCTTAACTAACATACAAGACTTATTCATTAATGTGAATTGACGTTAATTTTAACATAAGAACTGAACCCCGATTGACAAATCGTACTAATTTTGTAATACATTTCATTAATGTCCTAGTTTGATGGCTTGAGACAGGAGGCTGGTGGCGCGACCGTTTTCTACACGAGTGTAATGTCTTGGGGGAGGGGTGAGCCTCCCTAGGCAGTCAGGTGAGGTAACAAACGAATTTTCACTGTTAAATGTATTGTCTTTGTATAATATAGTTTTACTGTTATAGATGGTTAAGCAGTTGCAATGAAAGAAGTGAATTGTTTGCTGCAATATATTATTAGAATAGGAGTATGCATCACATGAGAAATGTATGGAATAGATAAGTATGTCACTAGATGTGTGTACAACAGGGTTAATTAGTGTAAATGGGGACCTTTGCAGAGTAAATGTTAACAAAAATATATATAATAAACAGTCGGGGACTAGGAAGGCAGAGTGTGTTCGTAAACATGTTGCTTATATTGAATTTCGTTCACCCCCCTCCCCCCTCACCGCCACTGTCCTAAGGTCGAATGACTGATGGCGGCCAGGATCGTCCACAGGATCGTCCAGATGCGTCGAGAAGGAAGCAGACTGTACTGGCGGGACCAAAAGTACCGGGATATGTACAAACATCGGAGATATACAGGTGCGGAGGAATGGTATGAAATGTACTGATGTATAATTGTTATTTGAGTTATATTTTGAATGTTGTATTATTGATTATATGTAATATGTGAGTGTACTGATGATGTATGTTTGTTGTTTCAGACCCACACCGCCAGACGACAGCGGAAAGTCGAGTGTTGATAAAGTGCATCATGTTGAGGATTGGCTGAATGAATGTTTCGGAGGGGGCTTCGTGCGTGGTTTTTGAGTGTTCCAGCAGTGTGAAGTTGCTACTCGGAGTCTGACGTCTGAATCACAGAAGAGTTGATGAGGTGTGTGAAGAGAAATGGTGTTAGCCCATGCATGTATATGGGTTGTCGACTAGGAAATGAGTTTGAGCATTGTATAATCGAAGGTGGAGGTCAAATGAAATTAGAGTAATGTATGAAAGGAAATGTGATGAGAAATCCATAGTTGGTAATGGAAGCCGTCGTTGATTTCCCAGTAGGAACGAAAATCAAACATGCAGTGTAGGCAAAAAGGATGCTTAGAAAAAGTATCAAGACGAATAAAAGTAAAAAAATGTGAAAGCATTTGTGACGTTGAAAAGGAAAAATAGAAAAACTGAGACAATAGGCATAGGCTCGGCTACAAGTACGTGTGGGTACTTGCAGTCTTGGCTACAATATATATGTAAAAAAAAAAAAAATGTAATATAAGAATGTAAAAAAATAGGGGAATTCGGAGAACATTATCAATGTAGTCAAAGAAAATTGTGCATAATGATGAACTTTGAGGAATGTTGTTGAAGTATTAGAATGTTGGTTACTGTAGGTGAAGGAGTCACCTGACTGTGAAGGTGGCCCCTAGTTTGGTGGATGTTAGGTAAGACTATTAACTGTTAGTGACGCTAGATGTATAGTGAGTGATGAGCCTCGTGTTGAATCAATTCATGTAATAATAATATCGATATGTTTATTGAATAATGTCAAAGACTGTTTATATGTGGATATATAACATTAACAAATGTGTAAGTAGGTTAAAATGAATCAGTTTGTAAATGAAGTAAGGGGTTCAGAGGGGATTATTTATGTGCCTCAGTAACTCTTGACAGGCACGGGATGGGTATGGGTTACATAATAAATAAAGAAAACTATTAGTGGAGAGGACTGGTTAGATAAGGTGTGGTTTTGTTGAATGCTGCATAGAAAAAAAGGATATATTGTTGGAAGGGTGGTTAGTAGTGAGTGGTTAAGTGTTGAAAATATAGAATGTATGATTGTTTATGAATAATGACATGTAGTAAAGGTAAACATGATCTGTTCGTGAGGTGGAGTTGAAAATAGGGAAAATCAATAAGCAAATTGTTAGTAGTTGATCAGTTGGTTGTATAATAAGTATAGTGATGAAAGATATTAGACCCGTGAGAATTGAGTAAGTTTGTAGTCATAATATTGTAAGAGTTGATATTAGCGAATAACAGGAAGTTGTACAAAATAGCAATGAGAAAAATTGAAAATGAGATGAGTATAACGTTGGGGGGATGGGGGCAGAGAAATGAGTAAAAAGTGTGGAGCGTAAGAAATCAAATGTACCGAGTTGGTAATGGGCAGAATTTGATGGTGCTACATAGTCTTCCCGGCTTGGTGCCTTGTTTTGATAGTTGCTTTCGGCGGGTGGTGAGGGGAATGGTGAAAGAATGTAGAAACATACAATAAAGTTAGTGTAGTAAGACAAGTATGGAATGAGTATTGTGTTCACGGGGAGAGAGGTGTCCTAATGACGAGAGTATTGGTTGTTGTATGATGGAAACTGGAGACGTTGTCATGCAATAGAGAAATATTTTGAACAGTAGAGACTGCTGTTTAACAGAGGTATGTGGCATAGGAAATGGTATATTAATGTTTGAAAATGAAGATTAGAATAGAATATGAATAAATGTAAAAGAAAATAGTATAAAAATAATCGTTGTAATGGGTATTGGTAATATTTGTTGGTAACTTGTATATGAGACGCGCATTAAATGAAAGGGGATGGATGTTTGGTAGCTTATGATGTAGTTGTTGTGTGAATAGATATGGTAGATGTAGGTGAAGATGGCATTGTAAGGTGTAAACTGGGCAAAATGGAATAGGCTAGTATTTAAATATACACGTTAACAATGTCTGGAAATGTTCAGTCTATAATACTAAAATACACACTATTTTAATTTCAGAGATGAACGAAGAATGATGTAGTGGATAAACAAAGGAGAGCTTTAAGAGGAGGCTGTGTCGTGTGAGGCGAGATTGATGTTCGTTAATTGATCGTACGAGAGAGGTTTGATGAAGGAAGATAAGAAGTCTCACAAGAAACAATGCTATAGTGAACATGCGAGCATATGTTTGGAATCGGAAATGAAAATGTAATTAGGACAAACACTAATGTATAATAGCCCTAGGGACAATATTATAGGGGAGAGTGTGTCATTCAGTAAACAAATAATGTACGTATAGTTTTATGAATGATTTGTAGTACACATGCTTAAAGTGAATAGTTTATTACAAGTTGCAGAAATAGATGGTATGATAGTGAAATATATATATATATATATATATATATATATATATATATATATATATATATATATATATATATATATATATATATATATATATATATATATATAATATTTCACTATGTATATATTAGAAATATTAAATATATATATTGACTTGTATAAAAAGTATAGATAGTGTAATGTATGTTACAGTATGTAATTAGAAGACATGTTTAGTACAGAGCAAGGACAATATAGTGTGTATATTAAACAATATAGATTGTTATATAGATAAGATATATACAATGTAGTAATATACATTAGATATACAATATGCAAAATGTATACGATGTATCTTATATATTACAAGATATTTTGTAATGTGTAATATACAAGATATCTTGTAATATATAATACGTACTATACAAGATACATATTGCGTAATATACATAAGATGTAATATATTGTGTAATATACATAAGATATACAAAATGTTGTAATATAGATAGATATATATATATATATATATATATATATATATATATATATATATGTCTTGTAATATATATATATATAATATGTATCTTGATATATAATATATCTTGTAAAATAAATAAATATATATATATATATATATATATATATATATATATATATATATAAAAAATATATATATATATATATATATATATATATATATATAAAAAATATATATATATATATATATATATATATATATATATATATATATATAAAATATCTTGTAATATATATATATATAATATATATCTTGTAATATATAAATATTTTGTAATATATATATAATATATATATATAATTTGTCTTGTAATATATATATAATTTAGGTTTTGATATATATATATATATATATATATATATATATATATATATATATATATATATATAAATTATATCTTGATATATATATATACTTTATATATTGATATAAAATATATATATATTATATATATATATTATATATATATAATATATACATATATCTTGTAATATATAATATATATATATATATTATATCTTGTAATATATATAATAGATATATTGTAATATATACATATAATTTATATCTTGATATATATAAGATATATATATAATTTATATCTTGTAATATATAGATAATATATAAAAAATATATAATTTATATCTTGTAATATAGATAATATATAATTTATATCTTGTAATATATATAATATATATCTTGTAATATATATATATAATATATATCTTGTAATATATATATATAATATATATCTTGTAATATATAAATATTTTGATATATATAATTTATATTTTTTAATATATATATATAATTTATATCTATGTTGTAATATATATATATATAATTTAGATTTTGTAATATATATATAAATTATATCTTGATATATATATATATAATTTATATATTGATATAAAATATATATATATTATATCTTGTAATATATAATATATATAATTGATATATTGGAATATATATATATAATTGATATATTGTAATATATATTACAATCTATAATTTATATATATATGTAATATATATATAATTTATATCTTGATATAATTTATATCTTGTAACATAGATAATATATATATAATTTATATTGTAATTTATATATTGTTATATATAATTTATATCTTGTAATATAGATATGTATAATATATCTTACCAGATGTAATATATATATATAAGATATCTTGTAATATAGATAGGATATCAAATATATATTGTAAGATATATAAAAGAAATGTATATTGTAATATACATATATAATATACATTACAAGGTAACGTAATGTATGTAATTAGCAGAATATGTTCAGTTCAGAGTAATGAAAAAAAAGAATAGATTGATGTGTGCGGCTACCCACATGTTCGAATGTGTATCAATTGAAATTTGTGATAGTTGTATTTATGTAGAAGATAGGAGTTGAGGTAACAATTGAACATGAAATAAGAATAGTAGCATGAAAGTGATAGGAAGTAATGGTAAGAGAAATAGTTTGATAGCATTTGAATGATGAGTTAGTTTCATAGGCATGAAAATACTTTGTATTAGCATTTTGTTGTAGATAGCTTCTGAATGTAATGTGTAGGTGGTATAGCTAATATTACCATTTGCATTAGTTACATTATAACAACGTAGAGTAAAGTGTTTACAACTAAGCATAATATTAGTTGTGTTATTGTGTAATTTCACTGTCAGGCCATGTTAACTGACAAGTGGTACTTCATTACTCAAGATAGGTTTTACTCTTTTAGAGTAAAACCTATCTTGAGTAATGAAGTAACACTTGTCAGTCAACATGGCCTGACAGTGAAATTACAGACACTTCACTAATATAATGCCTAGTTGTAAACACTTTACCTAAGTACTATTAATATTAAATACATTGAGTATTTATCGTAATGTAAGAGGGTAACAAAAGTAAATGTATAATAAATATTTATTAAAATCAACCGGAAACATGTTTAATTAAATCCGAACACTAATATAGAAAGGTGATAGTGTACAAATGTAATCTCATCGAGATAGGCTCCACCCTTCTATATAATATTGTAGAAAAAGCAGGATATGAGGTTCCTAAAATATTTGAAGAGAAAGTAGTAGATTGAATGGTATTTAGATTACAATGTTTTGTATGTATTAGGTTTGATAGTTAACTGGTGTTTGCAGATGCACTAGTCAGACTTTGAACCCCTGTTTGTGAAACGAATAATGAGAAAATTGTTGTCCTGAAATAAGACAATATTAGTATGTGAACCCATTGTTCACTACATTTAAAGCTATCAATGGGTTCACATCTTAATATTGTCTCCTTTATTTCAGGACAACAATTTTCTCATTATTCGTTTCACAAACAGGGGTTCAAAGTCTGACTAGTGCATCTGCAAACACCAGTTAACTATCAAACCTAATACATACAAAACATTGTAATCTAAATACCATTCAATCTACTACTTTCTCTTCAAATATTTTAGGAACCTCATATCCTGCTTTTTCTACAATATTATATAGAAGGGTGGAGCCTATCTCGATGAGATTACATTTGTACACTATCACCTTTCTATATTAGTCTTACTTTTAACAAGTGTACAACACAATTTACATGGGTAAGCGACTGCCTCAACTATAAACCTACAAATATTTCAAAACATTTATATGTAACATACTGAACTATCATTTCTTTATCGTATTTACACTTTCTATCTTTACTTAATACTATTCTTCCTACTTTCATACTATTTTAAACATACATGAAAACCATAATTTATATATACTCAACTTTAAATCTTCATTAACTTAAACATTTTATGCACCAACTTAATACATCATTCTGTACTATGACAATCATTTTTCACCAAGCCTTATTCATTTCCTATTCAACTGAAACCATTCGTCCATCATGACATTAACTTCAGCCTTTTAGTGTCCTCTACCAGGCCCCCATAGTTTCTCGCCAGGACCACAAGTCGACCATCCCTGCAATTAAATCTAGACTTCAGTATATAAACATGTATTTATTAACATTCTAAATGAGTTCAAACTTTTAAATACCAAACTTACATTACATTCGTTTCGAATACCTCTTAAAATCCCTTTGGGTACTTTAAAGTACAATGCAACTACTTTCTAGACAATTTTGGCTTCATTTTTAGTTCTATATTTCACTGGTCTTTTACACTAAGATACTTATTCGAAAATACAGCACTTTTTTATCCAAAATATTTTCACTGACGATATAAAAACCATTACCTCATAAACTTTGAGATTTTCAACCAATTCCGTTACTTCTCAGGGGGTGGCACAAATTTCCGACATCGCCACAACACATGCACGTAAATATGGCTCCTGGTCCTCTAGTTCTTCACCAGTCTCCCATACAAAGACACTCACCAAACCCCTCTTGTATAACCTGAAATTACATACTATTTCAAATGGTAAAGTACTAATGCATTTTTAACTACTTGAACCTATGGCTATTTTCCTATTTTATCACATTCATGTCAAACAACTCATTAAATCACAATACTTTCATACATCCATTTTTCTCTTATTATTTATGTTCAATGATTAACTACATCTAACTAAAGTACACATTTAGTGTCTAACCTCTAATATATTAAGAACTACACCTTCCTTTCTTCCAATATTATAAAGAAACGTCAAGCCTATCCAGGAGATTACCGTTTTACCATACAACCTTTCTATATTTTATAATTTTATTTTCCTAAAGCCTCACATTTGTCGTATTGCAATATATTCACTTCTTACATTGTAACCTTATGAGGAACACCTTAACTCAAACACAAGCAACATTTTTTATACAAACACCTTACTTTATTTTTCATATAACATTTTGTTTGTCAAGAAAAAACACAACCACAAGTTGCTGCCCATAATATTTTATTTGTGACACCATTGATGCATGCTATACTTTTAACTAAACTTAAACTTCTATATTTAGCCCATTTTCTGTTTTACAATTGCATTTCTCTCAAATTCTATATTTACTACATCCATTTTCACATTTTTCCCCATTAACCTTAATGTGTCATTTAACACATTCCTTCTGCTTTTTTTCCCTTATATCAAAAGTAAATACAATATTCACTACTGAATACTTATTCACGCTGATCCACACTCTTGTTTTGGTACTATTTAAATAAAATTTGAGGACCACAGTTTTTATACCCACTTACAACTATAAATTTTCTGTATTTGCATACATGCATTATCCTACATCCAAGATTAAGCTCTAGTGTACATGCCTAAAACCAAATTACACTAAACAGTTCTGTCACGTTCATATTTTCCAGCCTTCTGCCTATAATTTCCAAAAGCCTTATTTCCTTCCAACCAACTGAAGATTTTACTTCCTCAAATACCATCATCTCTTCAATAAGCATTCCTGCAATAAAATTTAAATTATTCATTTAGTATATATAAATGTACAGTATTAATTTCTTACGTTTTAATCATTTCGGTATTAAGTTTTCTTTATCAATTTATTTTACGATTCTATTAACAATTTGTTAAAACATGCATATAACAACATTTACAAACATTAAACTATATCCTTTCAGGAGCATTATACTACATGTACCATTTATTTCATCATCCCTCACCCTCCCCTACAACTTATCTACATAACCTAACTTTATTCCTTCCACATTTTATTCCCTGCATTACTATTGCAACAATAGAGACTTGCACAATGGAAAATGTCACATTAAGCTGAAACTGGATTTTCACACATGTTTATTCTAATGCACCTAACAATTTATCTATTTCATTCATCCCCCAATAACTATATATAATCAATCTTTGACAATATCAAAACCCTTACCTCATACTAAAACGGAGATTTTTCACATTCACTTACATTAGTCAGGGGTGAAATAGTCAATTCCCGCTTTTACTATTTCAGTATACACAACCCATGCATTACTATACATGGGTAGTGGTCCTTTACTTTCAACACTTCTACCATATGAAGACTCGCCAACACCCTCTCGTATAACCTGCAATTACGTCATTTGAGTTCAAAGAAATATTCAAAATTAGTCAACTGTTGACTACACATTTCAATTTATACACCAATAAATATGTTACTCCACCATTTCGCTTATGTATTTCCTATAAACTATCTAAACATTTATATTCTTTTACATCTGAAACAATTAATGTTTATGACCTGAAATAACGAAACTGCATATCCTAAAACCATGCCAAAACACCTCCGTTTACTTACTGCAATAATTTATACATTGAAAAGGTTAATGTTAACTACCATAGAACAGTCAATTTTTACCTACATGTTACATAAAACTATTTTATTTCAACTAATACTACATACAATTACATCAATAATCAATTCTACCAGTCACTACCTTCAACCCATCCAGCAACTAAATTCCACTCTTCTACACTATCGCCTCTAGCCAACACATTTATATACAAGCATCTCTCACCTGATTTCCCAACAACTCTTGGATGACTACCTTGTGTAAATATGTACTGTAGTCAAACACTCCTGAACAGTCGCGTTAACTTCAAACCACTAAGCTTTACCACGTTCTGGCAGCAAATTCCTCCAGCCAATCGGACCTAAAATAAACTTTTACATTTAATACACGTTCAAAGAGGAACCTATGCTCTCATAGATCAACTTACTAAAACACTTATGTCAATGTCTTACAGCTGCAATATCACCCAAGCTTTAAACCCTCATCAGCTCCATCCTTCTTACCCTGACATTGTTACAATTCATCCTCCAATATATTTTATCCCACACCCTCCTTTATTTAAATATTAAAAATAGGTACACATTACTTGAAAAACTTTTCACTCTTACCATTGTAAATTTTATACATTCTATTTCTTACATTTAAACCTAACTTCAACTTTCTGCAACAATAACTTAAGCTTATTTATCTAAACTACCTCGCATCGCCATGAAGAATTACAATTGAAAATTCATTTCTGATCTAACGTTATGAAATGTTTACAGCACTAACGTATGACATTTCCAATAACCGACTACATTCTTTCAGTGCCAATTATTTTCTTTACTCTAACACTAGAAACCCTTTAACAATCTCACTATTTTTTATCATAGTTAACCAACTTTACACAATTCCAGCCAACATTTATTACATTTTTCAATGCAATTCTAATAACAGTTTACACAATACCTCTTGTACCCAAAATTAGACCTGCAGCCTATTACACACAATTAACATTTTTAACATATTTACGCCAACATACAACTAACACTAATATCTTATGCACACAACTTATTTTTTTGCCATTTTAATACATTTACAAATGTACCAAACGCTAACCTCTCTACTAGACTTTCATGTTATATTTTTACTATTTATGCCAATCTTACCTATGCTTTTTCCCTTCTATTTTCATATAAAAGTGCTATTTACAACATCTATGAATAAATTTCAAAACTAAACACTGCAACTTTCACTTTCCTCCTACCAAACTTTAGACTGTATTCCATTTTCTTCTATCTTTAATCATTTTATTTTTTATCCTAATGCAACACTCCAGTCTTTGTCATTTCAATACATATCCAAATATACTACAAATCCCTAATATTCACCATCTTAAACAAAATAGCCATCTTCTACTTAAAACCTAAACTAACCTTTCTACGCTTAATACACAATCTCTGAACACTAATAGTACATGGGTGCTAAAGTAACATAATCATACATCTCACCCAGACACTTAAGTCTATACTACAAACTCCTACCTACTTCCTTACAATGTCTTACTATGCTGCACACATAAGAGATCTGAACAGCACAATGAGTTATTCAATAATACAACCACAACATTTCTTATTTTACTATTACTTATTCCACATTCTGGCAATTTCTCACATTCCTTGTGCACTTATTTACACGAAGTGAAGAGTTTACTTCCAATGACATCTTCAAATACCATCACTCTTGGACGCTCACGATTTCTGAAATTTAAATTTCTACATTAATAATGCAGTATTAACTTCCTTCTAACTACGTTTACACATTTTACAAATATTTAACCATTAACAGTTTACTTAATTCATACAAAATTAACACACTTCAAAAACACCATTTTAACTTAAATCTAAAACCAATTACATATGTAAATGTGTACTTACAAGTAACTCAATTTTTAGTCCTAAATTTAGTAACTTGAACCGTTAATTAACCTCAAAGTACTTTCTTATGTTAACTCTAGCCTCCCATTTCACTAACCACACTTATGCCCTTATATGCATTTCCAAAATGTCATTACTCTTAATTAAATTGCACATTTTATTTATTACCACAAACGCTTCTAAACATCCAGTATTAAAATTTTAACGACTTTGTAGATTATTCAATTTCACACTACCATATATATATTTTACAAACTCATTATACTCTTACCTATTTATCAACTACACGTCACCATTGCAATGCATTCCTTTATGTTAACTTGGCCCCAAAAAACAAAACTTATTTGTAATGTTAGGACAAAAATATACAAAGTTAATCATTACTATATTTGCATTTTTAGTCCATTCTTAAATTCTATACCATCACTAACTTAAACCCTATTGACATATCTTGAGTGCAAGGGGGGAGTTTTGTAAAACCCTGCTTTGTGCCTCTGAGACGCTCCAGGTTCAAGTAACTTCAATAGTACTTCCGTTTCAACTCTCGACCCTGTTCTAGCTCAGTCAATTAAGGCAGTGTCTGGGATGCTCCCGGACAGGTTCGATTCCTCGTCACAGCACTTGTGGATTTTTTCATTTCATGCATCACTTATTTGCGTTTACTGTTATCTTAATAAAAAATGTTAGGTTTGTGACAACATTAAATCTAATTTTATCAATTGCAGCTTCTACATGGAAATTTTATCCATGTATTGCCACAAATTTATAATGTCTTCATATTTTCATCCTAGCAAAACGTACACCCCAAACTACTTTACATTGCAAATGTGAACACTAACCTAAGTTTAAGAGCTTTTAGGACGATTCTAACTTAAACTCTTCATACCGTTTTCAATCTTTGCATTTGTAATAACCACAGTACAAGTACTATTCTCTTACCCTTTTCAAATTCAACATTTGAAAAGTATCTACACAACCTTCTGTAAAATTATTTTCATTTACATTAGCAACGTTACCATTTATAAAACAATAACTTATTTTAAGACAATTAGCAGACCCTATTACACGTTTTCTGCATTCTACCCATAAGACTTACGTTAACAATAACCCTGTCCCCCTCAAACTTAACGTGTCCCACCCCCAAATTTATTGCACTAAAAGAGTGCTATTTCCTCAAAAAGCCTCACCTCTTACTAAGGTACATTTAGCAATCCATCTGTCTGGGTGCGAATACTAATTTGCCGCTTAGCTGCTGTCAATGCACAGAGATGACAACCGACATCCATGTTTATACATGGTCTTAGTCCGAGAGGAAATTAACCCTCTAGTTCTTATTGGTTCCGGCGCACGAGTCACACAAACCACCTCTGGAACCACTTGAATTCACGTACTTTATTACTTCACATAACCTACAGTAGTAAATACTAGTGTACCATTAAATTTCATTTCCTATTTAAGGAAATTTAACCTATTCAAGATTTTATTTATCATACTGTTCCCCTTTCTCCATACATTCACAGCTCCCCACCCCTTTCCCCATCTACTTAAGCCAAATATTCTTTTATATCAAATCTTTCTACATCTTCACTCCTTATCCAACTCATTCTTAAACTATATCTAAATTTAATTTTATTAACCAGTCAAGTATTGCGCACAATTTTAAATATGTAAAACCTTATCTCTGACAAACCACCCCTCTTCCCCCCCCCCCCCAAATTACCACTTGCAAGTAATGTTCACTACTGAACTATTACTACACTATTTTTAAACCTTCCACCAAGTACTTTCCAATATTTACATCAACACTACATTCGTTCCTTTATTTAAATTACTCTACTACTTATTTCCCTAAAATACATCAAGTGGATTCTATATGTATACCAATTTTTACTCAACTGCTTTAACTACCTTTCAAATTAGATTTTCTTTAGCAGTTCTAATATGTACGCAAACTATTCACCGAAACACTACTCCTTACAAATTTCTCTACATACAATCGTTTCACAGTTTAGAAGGCCAAGTTCAATTTATCAAAACATTTCCTACACATTATGCCGCAATCATTTACCCTTTTAACAGTCGGCCCCTTTTTGATACACCTACTTTCCCTTGCAATTAAAGGGAATTTACACGTTCCTACCCTATTCTGTGTACATTATGACAACTTCCTCTACATTATCGCCTCTAGGCAACTCATGTATATACAAGCATGTCTCACCTCACTTGCCAACAACTTTCGTCGACGACTACCTTTGTGTACACATGATCCCTGTAGTTAAACGCTGGTGAATGGTCACATTAAGTTACAACCACTAGCCATTACTTCAGTGCCGTTTTTGCCAGCAAACTGCTCCAGCCAATCTTATGACCTAAAATAAAGTTACACATTTTAAATATATTTAATACAGGTTCAAACAGGAACCTGTGCTCCTCACAGATCCACTCTTACAAAAACACATTTATGTCTGTGCTACAGCTGCAATATCAGCAAAGTTTTCAATCCTCATCAACTTCACTCACGTTACCACGATACTGTAATGTCACTTACTTCAATGACCAAATAGATACACCTAACAAAGTACTATTATATATCAATTCCCATCATCCAATACATTACATCCCCACACCCTTTCTTCAAGTATTAGGAAGATGCGTACAGATTATCTCCGAAATAAACTTCACCCTATTACCGTCGTATTTTATATTTTGAGTCAGTCTTACATTTACACCTAACTTCCACTTTCTGCAACAATAACGTGCATTAAGCTCATTTCTCTAAACTACCTCACATGGCTATGAAAAGCAACACTGTCCATAAACAAAAATTCCATTAAAAAACTTCCGATCTTTAATGTCCCGAGATCTTAACACTAAGGTATCACATTTTTACTGAGTGACTACCTTTCTACACTTTCAAAACTTGACACTAAAACCTTTAACTATTACTATTGTTTATCATATTGTTAACCAACTTTACACAATTCCACCAACATTTTAATACCAACTCAATTTTTCAATGTAACTGTCAGAAAATTCTATTCACATTTTACACCACCTAATATAACCACAATTAAACTTTGGGACTAATCACATCCCCTCAATGCCTACCATATCCACTTTTAACATTCAATTATGCCATGCCCATGGGGAGCCAGTCGGCCGAGCGGACAGCACGCTGGCTTGTGATCCTGGGTTCGATCCCAGGCGCCGGCGAGAAACAATGGGCAGAGTTTTTCACCCTATGCTCCTCTTACCTAGCAGTAAAATAGGTACCTGCCCGTTAGTCAGCTGTCACGGGCTGCTTTCTGGGGGTAGAAGGCTGGTCGAGGACCAGCCCACAGGGACACTAAAAACCTATAAATCTTCAAGACAACCTCAAGATGTACAACTTTCCCCATAATATATCTCTTGTACATCTATGTTGTTCCTATTGTAATATTTATAAATGTACTAAACACTAACATCGCTACTACACTTATTATATTTTTGCTATTTATGCCTATCTTTATTGTTATGCTTTTCAGGTCAATTTTTCCCCTTGCATTTCCATATTATTCTGATATTTGCAACGTCTATAAAAAAACTTTCACAATAACACCATAAATTTTCTCATACCCATCTTTCACAAACTATTGTAGTCCTTTTTTTCTATCTTTACCAAATTCACACAAGTTTTATTTTTTATACTGATGCAACAATTTACTCATACCTTAATACATGTCCAAATGTACTACAATTCCTAACTATTCCCACTATCATAAACCCAATAGCCATTTTCTACTTACAAACCAATCTAACATTTATAAGCTTGCCTTACCTTGAGGTTAACTTAGTGCTTCTGGGCCTTAGCGTCCTTGCGGCCCGGTCGTCAACCAGGCCTCCTGGTTCTCCAGACTGTTGGACGCGGCTGCTCACAGCCTGGTTGATCAGGTATCCTTTGGAGGTGCTTATCCAGTTCTCTTTAACACTGAGGGAATTGCCAGTTATGCCCCTTATGTGTAGTGAAAGCGTGTTGAACAGTCTTGGCCCTCTGATGATAGAGTTCTCTCAGAGTACCTGTTGCACCTCTACTTTTCAACGGGGGTATTCTGCACATCCTGCGGAATTAATACAATCTCTCAACCAAAATAGTACATACATCCTATATTAATCTTATGATTATGTTACTTTAGTGTCTGGCGAGGGAAAACTGCAGCTAATGTCAATACTATGCTCCCATTATTATGTCATACTATAATGACAAACTATGCTGCACACTTACGTTATCTAAACAGCAGAATGTTATGCACCGATACAAAATTTTACTTATTCCACTTTCTAGCTCTGATTTCTCTGAAGTGTTATTTATTGATTTCCATCAAGTGAAGAATAATTCCAGTAACGCCTTCAAATACGATCAATCTTGAACACTAACCATTCCTGCAATTATATTTAAATTATTCATTTGCTATATAAATTACGTATTATTAACTTGCTTCAAACATGCTTGAAGGTTTTTCATATACTATTTAACAATTATTATTAACAGTTTAGTCAAATACTACAAAATTAAGACAAACTTTTTCCCACTTACTGTTCAAAACCAACTGTACTCCCGTCTACACATTTACACCTAACATTTTTTTACTACACTTTTCATAACGTCAACAATCTATTAACCAACTACTTTCTCATTAACTTCGCCTGCCATTTTTCTTTATACGTGCACTTAAGCCCTTTATAGTAATAACAGATTTAAAAACGACATCTAGCAATATTTTCACACGTTTCCTATCACATGACCACGAACACTTCTAAACATTCACACACACATCCAACAACTTTTAGTCTACATTATTACATTACTAAAACTAGACCATAACATTTGATATTGGTATATTTCACAATATTTCACTCATTTCAAGCAACTTACATTTTACTAATCTTACCTATTTCTATAATTATCACTCAAACTTAACGTAACATTTTAGATTTGGATAACCAAAATTTTTATATCTTGCTAGAGATTTTTGCTTCACTACCTACATACCTTTCCCAACTTGAACCATCATAAACTAAAACTTCCAGCCAAGAGCTCTAGACAACAGCATTTAATTATTTTATTTTATTTATTAGACTTCGGTTAATGTAATATACCCCAAGTCATTTATTATTGAGGCCCTTCAATTTCCCTGATCATTTTGCCAATTTCTCCAAATCAATTCCCATACCACTATCTACTAACACTAATCTCAAAAACCTAACCACTGGTTCAAACGAGTTGGCAACAACCCCAGCACTCGATAGATGCACCCCATACCGAGCATACATCTCATTTCTTCCATACAAGTGTTCCCAGTTGTCCGAGATATTTCATTTGATTTGCAATCTTTCCAGCCTGCAATTGACACAAAGTGCCCTCGACATCCATTCCCCACTCCCTTTCTTGGAAGGGATCTATATATGATCGGGAGTCCTCCCTTGCTCCTAACCAATTCTATTCCTGTCTTTAATCTATTAGTTCCTCACTCCTAACTCGCCCAACATCATTACCCCCTGCGCTAATACAAATAATGGGTTTGTTCCCATTTCCCATCATAATCTCATGTTTCCAACAATATCACAAATACCACCTCCTGGATAGCAAACCCTTAACCTGTTCCCCTTATCTCTAGCACAAAACATTGTTTAAATACCTAACCTGGGAATCCCTCAGTCGTTCCTCACTTTAGGGCACTTTGAGGGACCTGCGCTTCAATGCTCTTCGTTGCTTTGCCTTCGCCTCTTTGAACTACAGGTTCACCACAGCACTCGTCCTCTAACACATCAAATGTGTTTTGAAGTCCTTGGGCTATTAGGTGTCTGTTTTGCCAAGGTCTTAACATCCATTCTTTACAACTTGCCAAGACGAGGTTTTTAATAATGGTCGCCTCCTTTGCTTCTTTCTGAAGACGTTTCAGCTGTCGTACCACCTCCCGTAGCGAATCCAGCTCTGTCCTCGCCTTTAACTAGATTCACTAGTTCCTTCACTAATCCTTCCATTATTGCTGTAATAATAATGGAATCTCAGCACCAGCTAACAACCTTTCACTAACACTTTTTTTACTAGTTTTCATAACGTAAACCGCCTGTTAATAAACTACTTTTCCCAACTAGGATGCCTTTTTTCTTTATACACACTAAAGCCCTTAATAGTAATAGATTGATGAAATTCAAACTACTACTTTTTCATTACATTCACTTTTCTAAACGTTCACAGTATTACATACCTAAAGACTAGATTATGGTATAGTTTGTAATAACATGGGATAAACTATTTTATATGCATTTCCTAACTAGGATTAACTTATGTACTATTATTTTCATTTCCAGTACATTCCTATAATGTACTAATCTGAATAAATTCTATCAAACTTTACCCAACATTTATAATTCACATTTGTAAATCTTTTCACTAATTCCATTGCACCTTCTCTACATTTAAATTAAATTCATGTATTGTCAACGTATAACATTTCGATTTCTATATTTTCATTCAAGCAAAACTTTTATAGCTGAACAACATTTTCAATATGAACTAGGTAAATGCTAACTTTCAATTCTATTAAGAGCCTTTCGTAGCATTCTAACTTTTGCTCTTTGTACCAAATCTCAAATCTGAATATCCAAACTACAGGTACTACTCGTGCCCTTTCCAATTTCCATACTAAATTTTGGCACGTACCTGTACATCTCAGTAAAATTAGCACATTGAATATTCAATTTCCCTTTATTGCAATTTTCGTCACATTCATAAAACCATGCCTTAATCTAGACACCATAACCTATTACACGTTTTCTGTATTGTACCAATAACACTTCAACATTAAAGATAAAAGTGTCCCCCTGCAACTTGCAAGGTGTGGCAGTCAAAGTAAATGCTAATTCCATAAAATGAAGAGCCTCACCTCTTAGTAAAGTACATTTACCACAATCCGTCAGTCTGGAGACGAACTAGTTAGTTGCCGATTTACCGGTGTCTATATAAAGAAATCGTCAACGAACATGCAGGTTTATACATGGTCTTAGTCCTCAGGAAATTCAGGATCTACTTTACAATTCTCCCGACGCAAGAGTCACACCAACCCTCCTCTGGAACTACCTGAAATTACGTAATTTCCATCAGTTCAACTACACTACTAAATACTAGTGTACCATTAGTTTTCATTTCCCATTTTAGGAATTAATAAACACTTATTCAAGATCATTATTTCATATTATTTCCACTTATCAGTACATTCACGACTCCCTTTTCAACCTACTTAAACCTAAATATTTTATATTTCTAAACCTTTTACTGGATCTTTACTAAAGCAAAGTTATTCCTTAAGCCATTTCTAAATTTTATTCTATCTTTTCAGTCATTCTTACTCATGTTAACAAACACTGCCCTACGACAATAGTCTAGTCTTATCTACAACTTTAAACGTTACGTAAAATACATTTAAGGAACCCCCCCCCCCCCAACAAACATTTTATGTACAAAGCTAAACTTTGTACACAGTACAAGCCATCCACCAACTATTAAAAATTTACAGTATACCTCAACACTAACCTCCTTCCTTTACTCATTCACGTTGAGGTGCTTCTGGGGCTTAGCGTCCCCGCGGCCCGGTCGTCTACCAGCCCTCTGAACTATTCAGTATTAAACCATTAACCTACAATACATCAAGTGGACTATTTAAAAGTTTACCCTATTTTACTTTACTCCCTTAACTCTGCCTTTCAAATCACGTTGTACCGATCAGGTCAACTATGCAGGCAAACTTCACTATAACACTAGCATTCCTGGTTACAGATTTCTGAACTTTCTTTACCATCTACATCGAATTCTTAACAGTAAAACGATTCTATGTTACTATTAATAAAACACTTGCCAGACATTACGCAGCAATCATGAACCTTTAAAGTCGATCCCCATTCTGGTATACCTACTTTCCCTTGCAATTTAATTCACTTTACATTTTTTAAACTTCGTTCTTCAGTAAATCTAGATTCCTAGTTCCTCTAGAAGGAACTATACCACCTCTATAGGCAACCCGTGTATGTACATGCAAGTCTTACCCAATTTGCAGAGAAAGCGTGGACGATCACCTTCCTTGTGTAGAAGGAGTAGACTAGCAAAGCCTCGTGAACGGTCATGCACCAACCACAAGGCATCATCACCACGACTACATTGCAGGTTTCAACCGGAAACTGCCCATCTTACCTAAAATTAAGTAGTCTTGCCACAGTATGTCACTTTATACATTTCAGATTAATTATTTCTGTACCTATGGCCAAATTTTTAGTATTCCACTTTGCAACTGCAGTTTCAATTTTTTTTTTAACGTTTATTTCCATTTACCACTCGCCAAACTGAACACTTTGGGTCAATGACCCCATCTAACCAGTATTTTGTTCGTCTAGTGCCATTAGAAATCTGTGGGAACCGACCTGTGAGATTTATATTTATTTAATTTATATGAATTTATATTTACGTTAATTTATATACTTCGATAGCAATTTGTATAATAAGGGGACTGTATTTCTGCAATAATCTCAACCTCACAAATCGATCCTCTACACATTAGGGGGGTTTATTAAATGAATTTATATGCAGCCAATCAAACTACAGTATTAACTACATACATTGAAAAGGTTCCTTATCTTATAGTACAGCAGGTTAGTCCACCAGGTATAACTAGGGTGTAGACACCAAATTATCCTCTTTGAGGTAGCTTCCATCACCAGTAACTGATGCACAAAGCCTTCCTCGTCTTGACCTGTTAAAAGGGCGCTAGCTGTAAAGCCAGAATCCTATATATGACAAGTATATCAGAGAAAACACTATACATGGAACAATAAAGACCTGGCTTAATTACCTTTAGTTTGAGGCTATGTCATGCTCTAACAGGATCACCCTATATAATGACATTAATGGCCATAAATGAAAATAAACGGGTTTCGGAAAGAAATCTTAACTTGAATTTGTTGACAGCGTGTTGAAAATGGTACACTTTTGGTTTCCATAACACCACGTCCAAGTAAAATTAACAGGAGCCGAATTTGCTCCCGTGTGAGCCTCTGGTCTCAGTATCAACAATGGCTGCCCTCCTTCCCCACTCCTGCCTGGCTTACATTGTCCACATGACAAGTGATAGAAGGGTCACATTACTCTACTTTAATATTGATAATTAAGTTAATTATATAAGATGTTTTTTATGATGGTAAAGTCCAAAGACTAATGTATTTTAGAATAATTCCCAGCAGAATAGCTGGTGAGTTTATAATAGTATGTGGTGATATCCCGTTTTCTTTAGACGGTAATTTCACTACAAGTTACGTTTTCTATGGGTAACTTGTTTATACAATACAGCTATTATCTGTATGATTATTAAATGGTGTCGGATTTTCCGACATCTACTTTTAAGCCATGATAATGGTCAGTTGTCAAACTATAGTAACCCCATATTGCGTTACTGAAATGTCACGCTATCATACCTAAACCACACAGTCATTTACTTTAACATCTGGTAAACTAACCAAAAAAAATATCCAACACTCGTACCCAGAAAAAATTACATCTTTGCCACTAAAATTCAAGCAACATCATTATATCTTCAGTAACGTTAAGAAACAAGTATCCCAGTTCTTAAATACCTTCATCCAAGACTTAACTGATCAAAATGGCAACGGGTTAACTCTTGCAAACCAAAGCCCCCTTGTTAACTTTACATATCCCACAACTACAGTTCAGTCGATCTAAGTCCCACCCTGCCCCCACCCCATCTCATCTTTAACATTTCTAAAAATAAAGGTCTAAATGCATCCACGGACACAAACTGCAAACAAAGAAATTTGATTATCTACTGGTTATAATTTAGAAACTTTCTAACCTTTTCATGCTCCAGTAAACAGGAAACACCCCTCCCCTGTGGTGGGAGAGGTTTCTTTGGCTTTAAACTTATTAGGTAGTGGTATCAATTTATCTGGAACAAGAATATTATAAGTACGCATTTATGGAAGATATTATGCCAAAATCAGGGAAACAGTTTGCCATCAAAATAAATTACAAAATATTACACAAACAGGAGTACGTACAAGAAACTATTTAAACTTTAAATCATCTTTCCTACACAAATATATTGAACCTACCGAAACGTGCCCGATTGTAAAAAGATTTTAATACGAAACTGATTTAAACTTGCACTACACGAGGAAGGGGGGAATAGCCACATTTTGGAAATGGAAATGTCTAAAATAGGGAATGTCAACCGACCAAATAACCATTTCCCTACATTTAAACTAAAACAAATACTTATATTAATTAAGGGTGCCATTACCTCCCGATTTGCCAAAAATTTCAATAAATGAAAACCAGTTCGATTTCAAACTTTTGACGAGTTGTACATGAAGTGTTCCATCTGGCCAAGTCTCGGCATCGTATCATAAATAAGCGAGACAATATTGAAGGCGTCAAAATTTCCAAAAATGGTCAAAAACCGATTAACAGGAGTGTAAACTGAAATCACATCTGAATGCTATCTCAATAGCATATATTAAAATAAAATTTTTGTTATTACATAAAAAATTTAAGTTAAGTGTTCCCAATTTTTTTTTTCCTGGTATTTTTGCCATTTCAAATTGGGTAAAGGCATGGCTACACCAAAGAACAGTTTGTATAAAAGGGGTTAACTATGGGAAAAGGCTCCAACTAGTGCCTCAACGCAGTCCTGGGACCTCTTATTCATAATTTATAAATTTTTATTCACGTTTTACCAGCATCATTTGCACATTTGCCTACACAAATCTATGGAAAAACACGGAAACTCACCATTCAAGGTGATCTAAATAGGGTTTGGAAATGCTCAAAAGATTGACAGATGCAGTTGCCGATGCTGACAAATTTAAGGTAGAGGCTAGGTAATTTAAAAATACGACCTTTATAGTGTGGAAATTGTGAAAGGGATCCAAGATTTATGATTCAGATAACTAGCTGAAGATATTTAACATTCAATCTAAAATGTACATGACCATTCACATACCTGTTCTAATTGCAGGAAAAGCCTAATCATGCTTTTTATACAACCAAGTTTCGACATGCCCTGCACTCGTCAAATTTACAAATTTAAAGATTTCAAAGGTACGAGTCTCAACTTCCCCACTCAAAAATTAAAAAGCTTTACCAATTTCCTACCAAGTATTTATACATTATACCTAAACTTTACCATTACACGTTACCTACATTAATAAAGGTCCGCCTACGCTTATACTCAAAACTGGAATTTATTGAAATATCAATTATCAATAAATTCCAGTTTTGAGTATAAGCGTAGGCGGACCTTTATTAATGTAGGTAACGTGTAATGGTAAAGTTTAGGTATAATGTATAAATACTTGGTAGGAAATTGGTAAAGCTTTTTAATTTTTGAGTGGGGAAGTTGAGACTCGTACCTTTGAAATCTTTAAATTTGTAAATTTGACGAGTGCAGGGCATGTCGAAACTTGGTTGTATAAAAAGCATGATTAGGCTTTTCCTGCAATTAGAACAGGTATGTGAATGGTCATGTACATTTTAGATTGAATGTTAAATATCTTCAGCTAGTTATCTGAATCATAAATCTTGGATCCCTTTCACAATTTCCACACTATAAAGGTCGTATTTTTAAATTACCTAGCCTCTACCTTAAATTTGTCAGCATCGGCAACTGCATCTGTCAATCTTTTGAGCATTTCCAAACCCTATTTAGATCACCTTGAATGGTGAGTTTCCGTGTTTTCCATAGATTTGTGTAGGCAAATGTGCAAATGATGCTGGTAAAACGTGAATAAAAATTTATAAATTATGAATAAGAGGTCCCAGGACTGCGTTGAGGCACTAGTTGGAGCCTTTTCCCATAGTTAACCCCTTTTATACAAACTGTTCTTTGGTGTAGCCATGCCTTTACCCAATTTGAAATGGCAAAAATACCAGGAAAAAAAAATTGGGAACACTTAACTTAAATTTTTTATGTAATAACAAAAATTTTATTTTAATATATGCTATTGAGATAGCATTCAGATGTGATTTCAGTTTACACTCCTGTTAATCGGTTTTTGACCATTTTTGGAAATTTTGACGCCTTCAATATTGTCTCGCTTATTTATGATACGATGCCGAGACTTGGCCAGATGGAACACTTCATGTACAACTCGTCAAAAGTTTGAAATCGAACTGGTTTTCATTTATTGAAATTTTTGGCAAATCGGGAGGTAATGGCACCCTTAATTAATATAAGTATTTGTTTTAGTTTAAATGTAGGGAAATGGTTATTTGGTCGGTTGACATTCCCTATTTTAGACATTTCCATTTCCAAAATGTGGCTATTCCCCCCTTCCTCGTGTAGTGCAAGTTTAAATCAGTTTCGTATTAAAATCTTTTTACAATCGGGCACGTTTCGGTAGGTTCAATATATTTGTGTAGGAAAGATGATTTAAAGTTTAAATAGTTTCTTGTACGTACTCCTGTTTGTGTAATATTTTGTAATTTATTTTGATGGCAAACTGTTTCCCTGATTTTGGCATAATATCTTCCATAAATGCGTACTTATAATATTCTTGTTCCAGATAAATTGATACCACTACCTAATAAGTTTAAAGCCAAAGAAACCTCTCCCACCACAGGGGAGGGGTGTTTCCTGTTTACTGGAGCATGAAAAGGTTAGAAAGTTTCTAAATTATAACCAGTAGATAATCAAATTTCTTTGTTTGCAGTTTGTGTCCGTGGATGCATTTAGACCTTTATTTTTAGAAATGTTAAAGATGAGATGGGGTGGGGGCAGGGTGGGACTTAGATCGACTGAACTGTAGTTGTGGGATATGTAAAGTTAACAAGGGGGCTTTGGTTTGCAAGAGTTAACCCGTTGCCATTTTGATCAGTTAAGTCTTGGATGAAGGTATTTAAGAACTGGGATACTTGTTTCTTAACGTTACTGAAGATATAATGATGTTGCTTGAATTTTAGTGGCAAAGATGTAATTTTTCTGGGTACGAGTGTTGGATATTTTTTTTGGTTAGTTTACCAGATGTTAAAGTAAATGACTGTGTGGTTTAGGTATGATAGCGTGACATTTCAGTAACGCAATATGGGGTTACTATAGTTTGACAACTGACCATTATCATGGCTTAAAAGTAGATGTCGGAAAATCCGACACCATTTAATAATCATACAGATAATAGCTGTATTGTATAAACAAGTTACCCATAGAAAACGTAACTTGTAGTGAAATTACCGTCTAAAGAAAACGGGATATCACCACATACTATTATAAACTCACCAGCTATTCTGCTGGGAATTATTCTAAAATACATTAGTCTTTGGACTTTACCATCATAAAAACATCTTATATAAATTAACTTAATTATCAATATTAAAGTAGAGTAAATGTGACCCTTCTATCACTTGTCATGTGGACAATGTAAGCCAGGCAGGAGTGGGGAAGGAGGGCAGCCATTGTTGATACTGAGACCAGAGGCTCACACGGGAGCAAATTCGGCTCCTGTTAATTTTACTTGGACGTGGTGTTATGGAAACCAAAAGTGTACCATTTTCAACACGCTGTCAACAAATTCAAGTTAAGATTTCTTTCCGAAACCCGTTTATTTTCATTTATGGCCATTAATGTCATTATATAGGGTGATCCTGTTAGAGCATGACATAGCCTCAAACTAAAGGTAATTAAGCCAGGTCTTTATTGTTCCATGTATAGTGTTTTCTCTGATATACTTGTCATATATAGGATTCTGGCTTTACAGCTAGCGCCCTTTTAACAGGTCAAGACGAGGAAGGCTTTGTGCATCAGTTACTGGGTGATGGAAGCTACCTCAAAGAGGATAATTTGGTGTCTACACCCTAGTTATACCTGGTGGACTAACCTGCTGTACTATAAGATAAGGAACCTTTTCAATGTATGTAGTTAATACTGTAGTTTGATTGGCTGCATATAAATTCATTTAATAAACCCCCCTAATGTGTAGAGGATCGATTTGTGAGGTTGAGATTATTGCAGAAATACAGTCCCCTTATTATACAAATTGCTATCGAAGTATATAAATTAACGTAAATATAAATTCATATAAATTAAATAAATATAAATCTCACAGGTCGGTTCCCACAGATTCTAATGGCACTAGACGAACAAAATACTGGTTAGATGGGGTCATTTGACCCAAAGTGTTCAGTTTGGCGAGTGGTAAATGGAAATAACGTTAAAAAAAATTGAAACTGCAGTTGCAAAGTGGAATACTAAAAATTTGGCCATAGGTACAGAAATAATTAATCTGAAATGTATAAAGTGACATACTGTGGCAAGACTACTTAATTTTAGGTAAGATGGGCAGTTTCCGGTTGAAACCTGCAATGTAGTCGTGGTGATGATGCCTTGTGGTTGGTGCATGACCGTTCACGAGGCTTTGCTAGTCTACTCCTTCTACACAAGGAAGGTGATCGTCCACGCTTTCTCTGCAAATTGGGTAAGACTTGCATGTACATACACGGGTTGCCTATAGAGGTGGTATAGTTCCTTCTAGAGGAACTAGGAATCTAGATTTACTGAAGAACGAAGTTTAAAAAATGTAAAGTGAATTAAATTGCAAGGGAAAGTAGGTATACCAGAATGGGGATCGACTTTAAAGGTTCATGATTGCTGCGTAATGTCTGGCAAGTGTTTTATTAATAGTAACATAGAATCGTTTTACTGTTAAGAATTCGATGTAGATGGTAAAGAAAGTTCAGAAATCTGTAACCAGGAATGCTAGTGTTATAGTGAAGTTTGCCTGCATAGTTGACCTGATCGGTACAACGTGATTTGAAAGGCAGAGTTAAGGGAGTAAAGTAAAATAGGGTAAACTTTTAAATAGTCCACTTGATGTATTGTAGGTTAATGGTTTAATACTGAATAGTTCAGAGGGCTGGTAGACGACCGGGCCGCGGGACGCTAAGCCCCAGAAGCACCTCAACGTGAATGAGTAAAGGAAGGAGGTTAGTGTTGAGGTATACTGTAAATTTTTAATAGTTGGTGGATGGCTTGTACTGTGTACAAAGTTTAGCTTTGTACATAAAATGTTTGTTGGGGGGGGGGGGTTCCTTAAATGTATTTTACGTAACGTTTAAAGTTGTAGATAAGACTAGACTATTGTCGTAGGGCAGTGTTTGTTAACATGAGTAAGAATGACTGAAAAGATAGAATAAAATTTAGAAATGGCTTAAGGAATAACTTTGCTTTAGTAAAGATCCAGTAAAAGGTTTAGAAATATAAAATATTTAGGTTTAAGTAGGTTGAAAAGGGAGTCGTGAATGTACTGATAAGTGGAAATAATATGAAATAATGATCTTGAATAAGTGTTTATTAATTCCTAAAATGGGAAATGAAAACTAATGGTACACTAGTATTTAGTAGTGTAGTTGAACTGATGGAAATTACGTAATTTCAGGTAGTTCCAGAGGAGGGTTGGTGTGACTCTTGCGTCGGGAGAATTGTAAAGTAGATCCTGAATTTCCTGAGGACTAAGACCATGTATAAACCTGCATGTTCGTTGACGATTTCTTTATATAGACACCGGTAAATCGGCAACTAACTAGTTCGTCTCCAGACTGACGGATTGTGGTAAATGTACTTTACTAAGAGGTGAGGCTCTTCATTTTATGGAATTAGCATTTACTTTGACTGCCACACCTTGCAAGTTGCAGGGGGACACTTTTATCTTTAATGTTGAAGTGTTATTGGTACAATACAGAAAACGTGTAATAGGTTATGGTGTCTAGATTAAGGCATGGTTTTATGAATGTGACGAAAATTGCAATAAAGGGAAATTGAATATTCAATGTGCTAATTTTACTGAGATGTACAGGTACGTGCCAAAATTTAGTATGGAAATTGGAAAGGGCACGAGTAGTACCTGTAGTTTGGATATTCAGATTTGAGATTTGGTACAAAGAGCAAAAGTTAGAATGCTACGAAAGGCTCTTAATAGAATTGAAAGTTAGCATTTACCTAGTTCATATTGAAAATGTTGTTCAGCTATAAAAGTTTTGCTTGAATGAAAATATAGAAATCGAAATGTTATACGTTGACAATACATGAATTTAATTTAAATGTAGAGAAGGTGCAATGGAATTAGTGAAAAGATTTACAAATGTGAATTATAAATGTTGGGTAAAGTTTGATAGAATTTATTCAGATTAGTACATTATAGGAATGTACTGGAAATGAAAATAGTACATAAGTTAATCCTAGTTAGGAAATGCATATAAAATAGTTTATCCCATGTTATTACAAACTATACCATAATCTAGTCTTTAGGTATGTAATACTGTGAACGTTTAGAAAAGTGAATGTAATGAAAAAGTAGTAGTTTGAATTTCATCAATCTATTACTATTAAGGGCTTTAGTGTGTATAAAGAAAAAAGGCATCCTAGTTGGGAAAAGTAGTTTATTAACAGGCGGTTTACGTTATGAAAACTAGTAAAAAAGTGTTAGTGAAAGGTTGTTAGCTGGTGCTGAGATTCCATTATTATTACAGCAATAATGGAAGGATTAGTGAAGGAACTAGTGAATCTAGTTAAAGGCGAGGACAGAGCTGGATTCGCTACGGGAGGTGGTACGACAGCTGAAACGTCTTCAGAAAGAAGCAAAGGAGGCGACCATTATTAAAAACCTCGTCTTGGCAAGTTGTAAAGAATGGATGTTAAGACCTTGGCAAAACAGACACCTAATAGCCCAAGGACTTCAAAACACATTTGATGTGTTAGAGGACGAGTGCTGTGGTGAACCTGTAGTTCAAAGAGGCGAAGGCAAAGCAACGAAGAGCATTGAAGCGCAGGTCCCTCAAAGTGCCCTAAAGTGAGGAACGACTGAGGGATTCCCAGGTTAGGTATTTAAACAATGTTTTGTGCTAGAGATAAGGGGAACAGGTTAAGGGTTTGCTATCCAGGAGGTGGTATTTGTGATATTGTTGGAAACATGAGATTATGATGGGAAATGGGAACAAACCCATTATTTGTATTAGCGCAGGGGTAATGATGTTGGGCGAGTTAGGAGTGAGGAACTAATAGATTAAAGACAGGAATAGAATTGGTTAGGAGCAAGGGAGGACTCCCGATCATATATAGATCCCTTCCAAGAAAGGGAGTGGGGAATGGATGTCGAGGGCACTTTGTGTCAATTGCAGGCTGGAAAGATTGCAAATCAAATGAAATATCTCGGACAACTGGGAACACTTGTATGGAAGAAATGAGATGTATGCTCGGTATGGGGTGCATCTATCGAGTGCTGGGGTTGTTGCCAACTCGTTTGAACCAGTGGTTAGGTTTTTGAGATTAGTGTTAGTAGATAGTGGTATGGGAATTGATTTGGAGAAATTGGCAAAATGATCAGGGAAATTGAAGGGCCTCAATAATAAATGACTTGGGGTATATTACATTAACCGAAGTCTAATAAATAAAATAAAATAATTAAATGCTGTTGTCTAGAGCTCTTGGCTGGAAGTTTTAGTTTATGATGGTTCAAGTTGGGAAAGGTATGTAGGTAGTGAAGCAAAAATCTCTAGCAAGATATAAAAATTTTGGTTATCCAAATCTAAAATGTTACGTTAAGTTTGAGTGATAATTATAGAAATAGGTAAGATTAGTAAAATGTAAGTTGCTTGAAATGAGTGAAATATTGTGAAATATACCAATATCAAATGTTATGGTCTAGTTTTAGTAATGTAATAATGTAGACTAAAAGTTGTTGGATGTGTGTGTGAATGTTTAGAAGTGTTCGTGGTCATGTGATAGGAAACGTGTGAAAATATTGCTAGATGTCGTTTTTAAATCTGTTATTACTATAAAGGGCTTAAGTGCACGTATAAAGAAAAATGGCAGGCGAAGTTAATGAGAAAGTAGTTGGTTAATAGATTGTTGACGTTATGAAAAGTGTAGTAAAAAAATGTTAGGTGTAAATGTGTAGACGGGAGTACAGTTGGTTTTGAACAGTAAGTGGGAAAAAGTTTGTCTTAATTTTGTAGTATTTGACTAAACTGTTAATAATAATTGTTAAATAGTATATGAAAAACCTTCAAGCATGTTTGAAGCAAGTTAATAATACGTAATTTATATAGCAAATGAATAATTTAAATATAATTGCAGGAATGGTTAGTGTTCAAGATTGATCGTATTTGAAGGCGTTACTGGAATTATTCTTCACTTGATGGAAATCAATAAATAACACTTCAGAGAAATCAGAGCTAGAAAGTGGAATAAGTAAAATTTTGTATCGGTGCATAACATTCTGCTGTTTAGATAACGTAAGTGTGCAGCATAGTTTGTCATTATAGTATGACATAATAATGGGAGCATAGTATTGACATTAGCTGCAGTTTTCCCTCGCCAGACACTAAAGTAACATAATCATAAGATTAATATAGGATGTATGTACTATTTTGGTTGAGAGATTGTATTAATTCCGCAGGATGTGCAGAATACCCCCGTTGAAAAGTAGAGGTGCAACAGGTACTCTGAGAGAACTCTATCATCAGAGGGCCAAGACTGTTCAACACGCTTTCACTACACATAAGGGGCATAACTGGCAATTCCCTCAGTGTTAAAGAGAACTGGATAAGCACCTCCAAAGGATACCTGATCAACCAGGCTGTGAGCAGCCGCGTCCAACAGTCTGGAGAACCAGGAGGCCTGGTTGACGACCGGGCCGCAAGGACGCTAAGGCCCAGAAGCACTAAGTTAACCTCAAGGTAAGGCAAGCTTATAAATGTTAGATTGGTTTGTAAGTAGAAAATGGCTATTGGGTTTATGATAGTGGGAATAGTTAGGAATTGTAGTACATTTGGACATGTATTAAGGTATGAGTAAATTGTTGCATCAGTATAAAAAATAAAACTTGTGTGAATTTGGTAAAGATAGAAAAAAAGGACTACAATAGTTTGTGAAAGATGGGTATGAGAAAATTTATGGTGTTATTGTGAAAGTTTTTTTATAGACGTTGCAAATATCAGAATAATATGGAAATGCAAGGGGAAAAATTGACCTGAAAAGCATAACAATAAAGATAGGCATAAATAGCAAAAATATAA
>NC_091242.1:6807300-6834912 GCF_040958095.1 Procambarus clarkii | reverse complement strand
TCGTACAAGGAGAGAGAACAACGGCACTTTCCTGCGCCGGATTACCCTTTTTCACATTTTAATCCCTCCCTTTCCACTCAAGAAGCATATTAGAGATCAGTCCAAGCTTCGTCTTCAGGCGAAGCTCAGCGGATTATGACATATTGATGCTTTGTCCATTCTCTCTCTCAGACCATATACACTGATGGTTCCCTACACCGCCCCACGGGTGCAGCTGGAAGTGCAGTTGTCCTGACAATGGGTGATGGCTTGTATTTAGAATGGGGAGTCCGTATAAATAACTGGACCACTGCCCTTCATACCGAACTATTTGCCTTGCTTCTTGCATTGAATTGTGTACAAGTCTCCAAACTTGATACATTAATTGTAAGTGACTTTTTATCATCCTTAATTGCACTCAACTCTTTAAGACATAACTGTAACATGCTCGTGTCTGAAGCTAGACACAAATACAACAAAATTATTAATGATGGTAACAGATCCCATTTCATGTGGATTCCATCTCATGTTGGCCTCCGAAGGCATGACAGAGCTGATGCCAAAGCCAAAGAATCTGCCTTTAAAGGAGAAATTGAGTATTACCTTGGATTGCCTATAAGCAGTCTTAGAGCAAAAATACACTAAGAACTTCACCATAACCTTGTAGATCCGAGGCAAAGTGAAATCTAAACTAGTAATTCCATCTATCATCATACTATCACGCAAGAGGACCCACACATCTATGGATCATCCAATAAAATCAGCAGACTTCTAGATGTTACTACTGCTCGGCTTAGACTCGGTTACAAGTATCTCTGGGAATTCTCATTATCTGCTGATATAGACCTGACCAAATGTAAACTGTGTCAACAAAATTATTCGCACACCCTCCGTCACTATGTGATGGAGTGCAAAAAGATACGTGAATTAAGAGACATGAATTCAAATGTTCAAGAGATGTGTAAATATTTCATTCAAAATGATCTGCTACCAAAGATATTAACCAAATATCCCCAGTTTGCTAACTGTAGGTAGTAACTAAGTAACCTATCCACCGCTGCCCACTGGATAGGGGGAAAGAGAGAGAGGGGGGGGGGGGGCGCGGTGTGCAGGACAAACATATCAATTGTGACACTAGCTCTCCACATATGTCATTTGCTTAATTTAGGAACTGTACTTGTGGTCGGTCTCGAGGCCATTGTTGATGCGACAATGTGCACTGAATTTTGTAACTAACTCATCTAGACTGTAACTTGCTTAGCTAAATGAATTGTGGGGTTCAGTTCTTAAGCCCATTATGTGCCTCTGTAACTCTTTCCACTTCCGACCACAGGATGGGTATGGGGTGCATAATGAAGGACCTAACTAAAGAACAGTACAGTTGACACTGGCACTTGACACCCCGCTCGTTATCTGCGGGCCGCTGCAAGCAACAGTCTGTTGGACCAAACTCTCATTGGTCAAACCTAGCTCCAGGCCGGGCTTGGGGGGGAGTAGAAGAACTCCCAAAACCCCATCCAGGTACAATCCAGGTTACCTACGTCTTCAGCAACTTGTGCAATTTTCGTGGACGTGAATTTAACACCAGGAATGAGGTAAGTTTGGTTAAACTAAACTTCTACAAGCAAGGGAATTAATAATTACAGTATTAATATTTTACCTATTTGCCCTAGACAGAAAAGTCTCAGGAGTCATATTTGTTCTAATTTATTTCTTAAATAAAAATACCGTAAACTAAAGGTCAACATATCCTAAAGAAGTGTTGACCTGCGGGCAATATGGTGACTAATATACCGGACAAAGGGGAGGGGGAGGGGGGGGGGGGTGTTAGAAAACACTTAAATCGGACTTTGCCGTTTTTCCCTTTTTGTGCCTACAATTGATCACTTTGACTTCCCCGAGACACTTGCGGCTCCAGCGCCTCTAGTCGAGTTAAAGGGCTCACCATAGCCCATGCTACTTGGAACTTTTTGTTCCAGGTAGCGAATCTACAACAACAACAACATAGTCGAGTCCATCCTGTGATTGACTTAACTCCTCCGCCTTACTCACAAACCAGTAAGTTCAGTAGAACTTCGGTTTCAATTCTTTTGACCATGTCGTAGCTCAGGCGTCTGGGATGCTCCCGGACGTAGGTTCGAATCCTCGTATGTAAACATCTCTCAACACTCCTCTATGTAAACATCTTGTTTTTGTTCATATTCCATTATTGCTTTCCCGATTGAATATCGGCTATAGCACCGCCTGTTCAAGAGCTGTTCACTGTTCAACGAGTTCTACTCAATTCGTTGCAACGAAACAAATCTTAAATGGAACAAATGCTAAACTATGGAATATATGTTAAACAATGTCACATACGTTTAACAATGAAAGAAATAAGTAATGGTAATGTCTTCTCTTAGGATAAAAAACCTTATTTAAAAATAAAGCACTCACAAGGGTACGAAAGACTTGGTGTAGTTTTACACAAAATACACAAATACATCAGTGAAGTTTTTGTATCCACTGAAATGAATGTTAAACATTGAAACCACAGATTACTTTCATTCTTTTGTTGATATCTTGCATTTCTCGACAACAAATCATGATATCAAGTATTCCTTATCGTTCTTAACTAAAATATTTCCATAAAATTCACCTGTGAGTTGGGAAACAGTAATAAGTTCCCGCTGAGGGGATTTGGAATCATTAAAAGACTAAGATGTCTGGAAAAGAAGTTTACACAAATTATCCCAAATCATCTTCAATTTGTACTGACTTATTTCAACGTATTATATAATGTCATATATAATGCGGTGAGCACTATAGCAGCCAACGAGTATTCTAAACAGCAGTGAAATGCAGTAGAAAATATTACATTAAGAGCCGTGAGGACGAGAACAGGAAAAAGACGCAAAGCATTATTAAGTTTGGACTTGAAATGTACAGATTGTTATCCCCCCTAAAGAAACCATTGTTAAGATTATTAACAATGTTCTTGGATTGTTAAGAACACGCACTACGGAAAAACCAGGTTGCGTGTGTTCAGTACCAGGCTGTTCTTGACAGAAATGTTACAGCATGTTGTTAGCTCACCGTCAATCATGTTGGGACCAACACAAACTTGGGAACAACGTTTACAAAAATGATATGACAAAAACTTGTAAAATCTTCGTTGATCTCGTTGATCTTCGTTGATCAGGGAGCCGGTCGGCCGAGCGGACAGCACGCTGGACTTGTGATCCTGTGGTCCTGGGTTCGATCCCAGGCGCCGGCGGGAAACAATGGGCAGAGTTTCTTTCACCCTATGCCCCTGTTACCTAGCAGTAAAATAGGTACCTGGGTGTTAGTCAGCTGTCACGGGCTGCTTCCTGGGGGTGGAGGCCTGGTCGAGGACCGGGCCGAAGGGACACTAAAACAGCCCCGAAATCTTCTCAAGATAACCTCAAGATCTCTAAGTCTACTTGTCATGAACTGTCTATCGTATCTTGTAGAGCCATTACAGTCCAGCTCCAGGATGCAGCCCACAGTAGTTGGGTTGTTACGAATACAGAAAAAGACAGAGAAATGAACAAATCCACAAGGGCTGTGACGAGGATTCGAACCTGCGTCCGGGAGCATCTCAGACACTGCCTTAATCGACTGAGCTACGACAGGGTAAAAGAGTTGAAACCGAAGTTCTACTGAACTTACTGGATCCCGTAGCCTTGTCTCGGAGAGGCTACGGGATCCAGTAAGTTCTGTAGAACTTCGGTTTCAACTCTTTTACCCTGTCGTAGCTCAGTCGATTAAGGCAGTGTCTGGGATGCTCCCGGACGCAGGTTCGAATCCTCGTCACGGCCCTTGTGGATTTGTTCATTTGATGCATCACGTTAGTGTGATCTCTGTGTGTAAAGACAGAGAAATGCTTCTCTGTCTTCTGAATAAAGAATCTCTCTGAAATGAATATAATGTCAGTAGAAAGTAGAATGTCAATATACATTAACTGCAACCGCGGAAGTCATCTTCCTCTTCAAGACCCACATCAGTTCCTCCACCTGCCGGTCGGCCGAGCGGACAGCACGCTGGGCTTGTGATGCTGTGGTCCCGGGTTCGATCCCGTGCGCCGGCGAGAAACAATGGGCAGAGTTTCTTTCACCATATGCCCCTGTTACCTAGCAGTAAAATAGGTACCTGGGTGTTAGTCAGCTGTCACGGGCTGCTTCCTGGGGGTCGAGGACCGAAAAAGCCCCGAAATCATCTCAAGATAACCTGAACCTTCTACAGTCAAGCCAGAGCAAGACGAGCTCGCCCAAGAAAGTTTTACGAGACGGCCTCCTTAAATGACAGAGTGAAGAGCGATTTTTGCAACCAAGTAACCTGTTGCACACCTCCTGTGCTGTTGTGTCTTAATCACTCAGCCTGCACCTGGTTGATACCTGGTTGATGGGGTTCTGGGAGTTCTTCTACTCCCCAAGCCCGGCCCGAGGCCAGGCTTGACTTGTGAATATATGCGCACCATGATTGTACTTTGCATTAAGTGACCGGCCAGGACTATCTTCTTGAGATCTTGATGTTATCTTGAGATGATTTCGGGGTTTTAGTGTCCCCGCGGCCCTGTCCTCGACCAGGCCTCCACCCCCAGGAAGCAGCCCGTGACAGCTGACTAACACCCAGGTACCTATTTACTGCTAGGTAACAGGGCCATCAAGGTGAAAGAAACTCTGCCCATTGTTTCTCGCCGGCGCCCGAGATCGAACCCGGGACCACAGGATTATAAGTCCAGCGTGCTGTCCGCTCGGCCGACCAGCTTATATATTATAAATATATTCCACCTGATCAGACTTCCAACATCACCCACAAGCTTCTAACCTCACCAGCGACCACTATGGCGCCCCCACTAGGAAGAAAGCTTGGCCAAGACACAAACCGGTCTGTGTCTCGGAGAGGCTGCAGGATCCAGCAAGTTCAGTAGAACTTCGGTTTCAATTTTTTTGACCATGTCGTAGCTCAGGCGTCTGGGATGCTCCCGGACGCAGGTTCGAATCCTCGTCACGGCCCTTGTGGATTTGTTCATTTGATGCATCACGCTATTGTGATTTCTGTGTGTAATTGGTCTGATAAATCCGCATATCCGACGAAAGGGCTTGAACAGTCACCCTCTGAACGCCGGCCCGGGAAAAAGCCTGGCATTCTCCCCTTAGCATTCTTGGGCGTTGTATATAAAATATTGATATTTCGTCTTTGATCGTCAGCCGTTACACATATATATATATATATATATATATATATATATATATATATATATATTTTCTCTTTAAAGGTCATCAGGTTCTGTGCGATATGAGAGGCATAAATAAAGAACATATGTAGGTGGAAGTAGTCCGCCCCGGTAAGGGAGAGACAGGCTGTACTGCTATCCAGTGGGCACGATATCCACCCAGTGGGCACGATATCCACCCAGTGGGCACGATATCCACCCAGTAGGCACGATATCCACTCAGTGGGCACGATATCCACCCAGTGGGCACGATATCCACCCAGTGGGCACGATATCCACCCAGTGGGCACGATATCCACCCAGTATGCACGATATCCACTCAGTGGGCACGATATCCACCCAGTGGGCACGATATCCACCCAGTGGGCACGATATCCACCCAGTGGGCACGATATCCACCCAGTGGGCACGATATCCACCCCAGTGGGCACGATATCCACCCAGTGGGCACGATATCCACCCAGTGGGCACGATATCCACCCAGTGGGCACGATATCCACCCCAGTGGGCACGATATCCACCCAGTGGGCACGATATCCACCCCAGTGGGCACGATATCCACCCAGTGGACATGATATCCACCCAGTGGGCACGATATCCACCCAGTGGGCACGATATCCACCCAGTGGGCACGATATCCACCCAGTGGGCACGATATTCACCCAGTAGGCACGATATCCAAGAGCGACGTCTATTCAACGCTTAATCAACAAATTAACGTTGATAACGCTGATTGCAGGTGGACGCAACATTGCACTTGGACATTGCGTCCAGTGGGCGAGTTCTTGCCAGACACACCACAGAGGAAGTGAGTGAATATTGCAAGGAAGGGAACCAAAGAAAATGAAATACAACATGACTTTAAAAAAGTGGGGTTTCTTGCAATAAATAACCTCTGGCGTTGGGGGGAGGGGTTGTGTGTGTGTGTGTGTGTATGTGTGTGTGTGTGTGTGTGTGTGTGTGTGTGTGTGTGTGTGTGTGTGTGTGTGTGTGTGTGTGTGTGTGTGTGTGTGTGTGTGTGTGTGTGTGTGTGTGTACTCACCTAGTTGTACTCACCTAGTTGTGTTTGCGGGGGTTGAGCTCCGGCTCTTTGGTCCCGCCTCTCAACCGTCAATCAACAGGTGTACAGATTCCTGAGCCTATCGGGCTCTGTCATATCTACACTTGAAACTGTGTATGGAGTCAGCCTCCACCACATCACCCCCTAATGCATTCCATTTGTCAACCACTCTGACACTAAAAAAGTTCTTTCTAATATCTCTGTGGCTCATTTGGGCACTCAGTTTCCACCTGTGTCCCCTTGTGCGTGTTCCCCTTGTGTTAAATAGACTGTCTTTATCTACCCTATCAATTCCCTTCAGAATCTTGAATGTGGTGATCATGTCCCCCCTAACTCTTCTGTCTTCCAGCGAAGTGAGGTTTAATTCCCGTAGTCTCTCCTCGTAGCTCATACCTCTCAGCTCGGGTACTAGTCTGGTGGCAAACCTTTGAACCTTTTCCAGTTTAGTCTTATCCTTGACTAGATATGGACTCCATGCTGGGGCTGCATACTCCAGGATTGGCCTGACATATGTGGTATACAAAGTTCTGAATGATTCTTTACACAAATTTCTGAATGCCGTTCGTATGTTGGCCAGCCTGGCATATGCCGCTGATGTTATCCGCTTGATATGTGCTGCAGGAGACAGGTCTGGCGTGATATCAACCCCCAAGTCTTTTTCCTTCTGTGTGTGTGTGTGTGTGTGTGTGTGTGTGTGTGTGTGTGTGTGTGTGTGTGTGTGTGTGTGTGTGTGTGTGTGTGTGTGTGTGTGTGTGTGTACTCACCTAGTTGTACTCACCTAGTTGTGTTTGCGGGGGTTGAGCTCCGGCTCTTTGGTCCCGCCTCTCAACCGTCAATCAACAGGTGTACAGATTCCTGAGCCTATTGGGCTCTGTCATATCTACACTTGAAACTGTGTATGGAGTCAGCCTCCACCACATCACCCCCTAATGCATTCCATTTGTCCACCACTCTGACACTAAAAAAGTTCTTTCTAATATCTCTGTGGCTCATTTGGGCACTCAGTTTCCACCTGTGTCCCCTTGTGCGTGTTCCCCTTGTGTTAAATAGACTGTCTTTATCTACCCTATCAATTCCCTTCAGAATCTTGAATGTGGTGATCATGTCCCCCCTAACTCTTCTGTCTTCCAGCGAAGTGAGGTTTAATTCCCGTAGTCTCTCCTCGTAGCTCATACCTCTCAGCTCGGGTACTAGTCTGGTGGCAAACCTTTGAACCTTTTCCAGTTTAGTCTTATCCTTGACTAGATATGGACTCCATGCTGGGGCTGCATACTCCAGGATTGGCCTGACATATGTGGTATACAAAGTTCTGAATGATTCTTTACACAAATTTCTGAATGCCGTTCGTATGTTGACCAGCCTGGCATATGCCGCTGATGTTATCCGCTTGATATGTGCTGCAGGAGACAGGTCTGGCGTGATATCAACCCCCAAGTCTTTTTCCTTCTGTGTGTGTGTGTGTGTGTGTGTGTGTGTGTGTGTGTGTGTGTGTGTGTGTGTGTGTGTGTGTGTGTGTGTACTCACCTAGTTGTACTCACCTAGTTGTGTTTGCGGGGGTTGAGCTCCGGCTCTTTGGTCCCGCCTCTCAACCGTCAATCAACAGGTGTACAGATTCCTGAGCCTATTGGGCTCTATCATATCTACACTTGAAACTGTGTATGGAGTCAGCCTCCACCACATCACCCCCTAATGCATTCCATCGTTAACTACTCTGACACTGAAAAAGTTCCTTCTAACGTCCCTGTGGTTTGTGTGTGTGTGTGTGTGTGTGTGTGTGTGTGTGTGTGTGTGTGTGTGTGTGTGTGTGTGTGTGTGTGTGTGTGTGTGTGTTGCAACTGTGAGGTTGCACATGCTTTGTGTGAAGCCAGGTGTGTAAATTAAATATTGAGACAGGTGTTATATTAACATGTTGCAGTCTTGTAATGAGAAATTATCAAAAGAAAGCACCAAGCTGGGAAGACTAATGTAAGCTTGTAATGGACGATTTGAATGGCAAATTAGGAGTGAGCTTGAAGCATGGATCTACATCGTGTCCTCGAAATACATTACAGCTGTAGAATGAAATCTGTCTAATGAAGATTATGTATTATACACAGAAATCACAATTACGTGATGCATCAAATGAACAAATCCACAAGGGCCGTGACGAGGATTCGAACCTGCGTCCGAGGGCATCTGAGATGCTCTTGGACGTAGGTTCGAATCCTCATCACGGCCCTTGTGGATTTGTTCATAAGATTATGTATATTTAAAGCCCACGGATATACGTAGCTATTCATAGTTTTTTGAACTGCTTAAAAGAGTATAAAACATAAAAACAGTAATATTAGATAATTTAGATTAGATTTATTACATAATTGTTTACTATTTGAGATAGTTAAAAGTACGTTCGATTTACATACAAACTAAGGTTTGAGATATTAAATGCCTCCCAAATTTCCAACATGCAGCATAACCTGGGATAAACAGTTTCCCCTGACGCCGCAAACGTGGTCTCTGGAGCGGCACAAACACAACATTCATCTTACCTTTGGGTAAAGTCAACACATTTGGGCACGACTCCTGAGCAAGAAGAGTTACACCGAGTGGAACAGGACTTCCCTCCTTCCCCCCCCCCCCATAAAAAAAATAAACGACCTTGGAGCTCATTTCACAACATGTTCTAGGAAATGTAGATGTTTATCTCTCAGAATGTTTGGTAATATGTTTATTGTGTGTGATGTGTGTATATATATGTATTAACACGATGTACTGAACGGGGTGAGAATAGCTTGAGCTACCTCATCCCTTTGTGTGTATTTTACCTCAATAAACTTATTTCAATTTCAACTACAACATGTTCTCTTAATAGCACGTCGTATTTTGACGTATACTTTACCAAGGGCCGAAAAATTTTGTACAAGAAAATGGTAAAGGTTCGCGAAATTGACATTAATGTCCCGTTTTCTGTTCGCGGGTCCTTTGGTTGGTTAGAATACGGCACTTTTTACTACGACAGTTTCTTGACGTTGGAAACGCTCTAGAGACCGGGCTGCATTTATAGCAGTTAGAACACTTTTAGCCTGTCTCCTATCCTTTAACTTTTAAGGTTATCTAGATAGATATCAAATCATTGTCCCAAGGGTGATCTAGATAGACATTGCATTACTGGCATTAGAATAAGCTAGGTAGATAGTGGATCGTTGGCTTTTGTGCTATTTTTGGGAAGTATTGCATTAAGTTGGGGGGTAGAAATGGCCTAAGCTACTCTATCCCTTTGAGATGTATTTATTGCTTATCTCAATAAACATACTTGAATTGCATTAATGTTGTTGGAGTGTTGTTAAGCAGCCTCACGACATACTGGCTCACCAAACTATCTTCATTAGAATGACAAGAAACATTCTCGATAAAACCCACAATGTTCTGGCTTGCGTGCTAAGAAAGCCCACAAGCCAGAACACGGTGTATTCATTAAACAAAACCTCATGTTTTCCATTTTAAGTTAAAAATTAGGTTACTAAAATTAGGTTAAAGTACTTACTGTGTGTGTATATATATATATATATATATATATATATATATATATATATATATATATATATATATATATATATATATATATATATATATATATATATATATATAGCACATAACATAATCTAATCTGAATCTAAGCACATAATTGCAGTCTCAAATGTAATTATATATATATATATATATATATATATATATATATATATATATATATATATATATATATATATATATATATATATAATTACATTTGAGACTGCAATTATGTGCTTAGATTCACTGAGAACGTTGGCCCCAAGCCATAATTACAGCCAATTATACAATCTCAACCCATTATTGGATCACTCGAGGGCGCGTATCCGGTGTTATTCGGGTCCTGGAAGCTGCATCTTCCCTACACACCATCTTCATCACTGTAACCATCTGCACTATCTTCCCTTCCCTCCCCCTTCATCGCCTTCCCTACATCTCGCTACCTTCCTTACCCTTCACCACTCTTCTTGATCCTACACCGTCTACCCTCTACCCTTCACCACTCTTCTTGATCCTACACCGTCTACCCCCGTCTACCCTTCACCACTCTTCTTGATCCTACACCGTCTACCCTCTACCCTTCACCACTCTTCTTGATCCTACACCGTCTACCCTCTACCCTTCATCACTCTTCTTGATTCTACACCGTCTACCCTCTACCCTTCACCACTCTTCTTGATCCTACACCGTCTACCCTCTACCCTTCACCACTCTTCTTGATCCTACACCGTCTACCCTCTACCCTTCACCACTCTTCTTGATCCTACACCGTCTACCCTCTACCCTTCACCACTCTTCTTGATCCTACACCGTCTACCCTCTACCCTTCACCACCATCTTCACGCTTCACCACGCCCCCTCTTCATCTCTATAACCATTGTCGCTATACACTATGCCCATCTATAGAGTCTGATGCATAGAAAACGGAAATATTATTAATATGTTGTATTTGTTAGCATATTTTTATTTTCATTATATCCCCCTATACATGTTCCCTGGGACCCGTACAGTACATTCCCATCCCTTGGGTGGTGGGGGAGTCCATACCTATCCCTTGGGTGTTGGTGGAGTCCATACCCATCCCTTGGGTGTTGGTGGAGTCCATACCCATCCCTTGGGTGTTGGTGGAGTCCATATCCATCCTGTGGGTGTTGGTGGAGTCCATACCCATCCCGTGGGTGGTGGGGGAGTCCATACCCATCCCGTGGGTGTTGGTGGAGTCCATACCCATCCCGTGGGTGTTGGTGGAGTCCATATCCATCCTGTGGGTGTTAGTGGAGTCAATACCCATCCCGTGGGTGTTGGTGGAGTCCATATCCATCCTGTGGGTGTTAGTGGAGTCAATACCCATCCCGTGGGTGTTAGTGGAGTCCACACTCATCCTGTGGGTGTTGGTGGAGTCCATACCCATCCCGTGGGTGTTGGTGGAGTCCATACCCATCCCGTGGGTGTTGGTGGAGTCCATACCCATCCCGTGGGTGTTGGTGGAGTCCATACCCATCCCGTGGGTGTTGGTGGAGTCCATACCCATCCCTTGGGTGTTGGTGGAGTCCATACCTATCCCGTGGGTGTTGGTGGAGTCCATACCCATCCCTTGGGTGTTGGTGGAGTCCATGCCCATCCCGTGGGTGGTGGGAGAGTCCATACCCATCCCGTGGGTGTTGGTGGAGTCCGTACTCACCCCTTGGGTGTTAATGGAGTCCATACCCCATCCCGTGGGTGTTGGTGGAAAGGGTTACATAGGCACATAATGGACTCAGGAATTGGACTCCCGGAGATCATTTAGCTAAGCAGGTAACACTCTTGTGAGTCCGTTACATAATTTAATATATATACATGTCAACAGTCCTTTATATCACAAATGATGAAAGGCCTGGTAGGATAGCCGAGGAGGCTTGGTCGAGGACTGGGCCGCGGAGACGTTGAACCCCGAAATTATCGTAAGGTAAAGTGGTCGATTACGTAAAAAATGTGACCTACTAGATGAGAGAACGGTTTGCAGCCTGTTCTTTATACTCGATTCCCACTGTATTCCAACTCGATATAAATTGCACATGTAATTAAAGTCAACTCGACCAAATACAAAAAAAAAAATGAAAAATAAATATAAATAGGAATACAGGTATAGTTTTCAGAATAAAAATCACATATATCGTTCATTTCTATATTAATGTGTGAATGTTCTCAATGGAAAGCCGGGATGTAAAGGCAATTCGATATGACATATGCGAGTGAATTTAGAATTCACTCCTGTTCCACTTGCAACCCTACGGATCAAACGTGCGGCCGATGAGATCCAATGCATATCAACCCCTACTCTACCCCCCACCCAACCCTGGGGATCAACCCCTACCTTCTCCCCCCCCCCCCACCCCTTGGGGTCAACCCCTACCCTCCCCAACACCCCTGGGGGTGTCAAAAGAGGGCACGGGGAAATTGCTACTACAGCAATGTCAACACAGAAATTGCAGCAACTGTGACAGCAGCGAAACTATTAGCAACAGCAAGCAACAACAGCTGTAGCAGCAACAGGAGCAAAGGAAACGAACACCTTCACCTACAGTATACAAAATACCAATCGAGGACAGTTTCAGGTTATGCAGGATCAAGCTGGGAAACAAAATAGTTTGTCAAAAAAACAACATTTTCTCATAGCTATAAACACAAAAGTACACAAAAGGTGAACAATGTTGGCTGCAAGTCCATTTTCGTACGTTGGACCAGAAAGTGGCTTCTTCAAGTACTATATTTTACGACTGATTTCAGGGCCAGAAGCACAAAATCAATGACCTAGAAGCCAACTTTATCTGATTAATTCACACTCTTTACTGTCTATTCATCAAGCAGGTACCGAGAACGGCAACAGGGAAGATAAGGTTGTGTTCTGTCTGGCTGTCTCTATAGACGGTGGAGGCAAGACCAGTCCGGACTTGTGGTCGAGCAGGTCGCAACAAACATTGAGTAGGACGTGATGGTCCTATAATGAACAGACACGTCACTTTCATTATACCTCACCTCCACACTAGTCATTGTGATCCCATTTCTCTCCCACAGATACAATGATTGTCTCTCAACATCCTATTTTTTCCTATTCCTCCACATCCCATTAAATGGAGATGGTCACTATTCTCCCAGTTCCAAATTACAGAAACTAAATTCAGCATATAGACAATCCCTCCTGCGGTCCTAGGTTCAATCCCGGGCGCCGGCGAGAAACCATGGGCAGAGTTTCTTTCACCCTATGCCCCTGTTACCTAGCAGTAAAATAGGTACCTGGGTGTTAGTCAGCTGTCACGGGCTGCTTGCTGGGGGTGGAGGCCTGGTCGAGGACCGGGCCGCGGGGACACTAAAGCCCCGAAATCATCTCAAGATAACCTCAAGAAGATAGATCCCCAATAAGCTGTGGTACAAGGAAACATTTCTCTATACACCAACCAAAACAGTGTTCAAGGGATCAAGGTATCTATGTATCCAAAGGTATCTATGTATCCAAAGGTATCTATGTATCCAAAGGTATCTATGTATCCAAAGGTATCTATGTATCCAAAGGTATCTATGTATCCAAAGGTATCTATGTATCCAAAGGTATCTATGTATCCAAAGGTATCTATGTATCCAAAGGTATCTATGTATCCAAAGGTATCTATGTATCCAAAGGCATTTAAAGCATGGCTTATTTGAGCTGGTGGCTGATGACTATGCTTTTTTAAAATATAATATTTGAAATAACATTTATTTTACTAAATTTAAAAATACGAAAAATCTGAAAGAAATTTCCCCAAATATGTAACGAAAAACACCACATATAAATATATATTTGTTTTTTTTAATGTCAAATAAGCCCCAAAGCCCGAAATGTGCGATGGATATTCTGACGGGTTATTCATGCCCGTGCCACCCCTTGGGTGGTTGAATCTTCATCAATCAATTAATCAATCGATGGATATTAACACAAGAATGAAGTAAACTACATAAGGCCGATTGTTTGGAGTTCTATTACGTGTAGATATATATTTAAAACCTCATTTAAATTACTTTAAATTTAAAAAACATAAAATATATATAGCTCTAATAATTGAACTTTAAATGACGTTCTTTACAAGTTTTATGAAAAAAATAAGACAATAAATGGAATATTAACTTTGAAGAACTCCAAGGCTGAACGCAGGAGAGAACGGACGGGAAGGGAATTATCAGGGGACAGTACCAATGTTTTAGATTTAGCTGCTCAGAAGGAAGTGTCCATGTAGCACGGCCTATGGTGAGCCCGTAAGACAGCGCCATTGATTGATTAATTGATGAAGATTAAGCCACCCAAAAGGTGGCACGGGCATGAGTAGCCTGTAAGTGGTGGCCCTTTTGAGCCATTACCAGTATCAAGAGCTGATACTGGAGATCTGTGGAGGTGCGACTGCACCCTGCGTGACGGGAGATGTCTCCCGTAGACAGCGCCATGATTGATGAAGATTAAGCCACCCAAAAGGTGGCACGGGCATGAATAGCCCGTAAGACAGCGCCAAGCCATTACGATTTTATATAGCACTTGGAAGAGGTCAGGATAACGGGTTTGGGGAACCACTGCTCGTAATTAACGAGGCTAACTTAAGCCAACGTAAAGCTCAAGGTAACGTTCACTCCGCCACTAACATGGTGAGGCTAACGTAATATACATCTTAAATTAGCAAACTTTCCAGCGCCTTCATCCGTGGACACCTCGGGTTGAGGCAGCAGGGAGTACACATGTGTAACACAAGGTACACTGAGGTACACTATGTACACCCCTCCCCCCTCTGGGTGTTTGCCGGGGGGGGGGAGGGGTCAGAGTTGCCATGGTAACGTTGCCACAAGGTTATCCCTTGTATTGATGCTGTGATCATGGCTGATCCCCCGGCAAACTGGCCTAATCTGACTATATCACTGCCCAGGCGTAGTTTGGTTAGCACCTCCACCACACACAGAGATCACAATAACGTAATATTGAAAGGAAAGGAAGCGCAGGCCCCTCAGAAAGTAAAGGAAGTACCTAAGCAAACATTAGTTGTGGGAGATTCCCAGATAAGGTATTTGGATAGAACGTTTTGTGCTAGAGATAGGGGGAACAGGTTAAGGGTTTGCTATCCCGGAGCTGGCATTGGTGATATTATAAACAACATGAATGATATTATGGCTGGTAATGGGAACAATCCCATTATTTGCATTAGCGTGGGAGGAAATGATGTTGGTCGAGTCAGGAGTGAGGAACTGATTCAGAGGTATAAAACAGCCATAGAGTTAGTTAGGAGCAAGGGAGGAATCCCGATCATATGTGGCATTCTTCCAAGAAAGGGAGTGGGAAATGAATGGATATCGAGGGCACTTGGTGTCAATTGCCGGCTGGAAAGATATTGCAAATCAAATGCAATATCTTTCATAGACAACTGGGAACACTTCTATGGAAGAAATGAAATGTATGCTCGTGATGGGGTGCATCTATCGAGAGCTGGGGTTGTTGCTGTTGCGAACTCGCTAGAAGAAGTGGTTAGAGGTGTTTGTTTGGGTTTAAACTGTTAGTAGATAGAGGTATGGGAATTGATTTGGAGGAAGGAGGTAATAAAAGTATGTGTTTGTGGGAGAAAGGAATTGGCAAAACGATCAGGGAAAGAGAAGGTCCGCAAAATAACAATTCACTTAGGGTATATTACACTAACAGTAGAAGTCTAAGAAATAAAATTAACGAATTAAATGCTCTTGTCTGCACAGAAAAAATAGATATTATTGCACTTACCGAAACGTGGATGAATGTAGAAAATAGAGAACTATTAGCTGAATATCAAATATATGGATTTAAACTATTTCACACAGATAGATATATTAGACGAGGAGGTGGAGTAGCCATATATGTTAGGGATAATTTGAAATGTAGTCTCAAAGAGGGAATCAAAACAGAGCCACACACAGAAACTATTTGGATTGAATTAAACGAAAAAGCTAATAATATTATAATAGGAGTAATATATAGGCCACCAAATTTAGACAGAATGGAAGCAAAGCATCTATGGGATGAAATATCTAGAGCATCTAGATCTAACAGTATTTATGTCATGGGTGACTTTAATTTTAGCGGAATAAACTGGTTGAACAAAACAGGGAATAGTGAAGCAGAAGATTTTCTAGAATTAATTGACGATTGCTTTCTTACGCAACACATTAAGGAACCAACACGGGAAAATAATATTTTAGATTTAGTGTTAACTAACAGGGAAACGCAAATTAATGACATCGAAATAGGGAGTGAGCTAGGGAGCAGTGATCACAACGAAATCAGATTTAGCATAGAATGGAATAGACCAGTAGGAGAAAATTCTGTTAAAGTGCCAGATTTTCGAAAAGCTGATTTTAATAGCCTAAGAAATTTTTTGGGTCAAATTGATTGGAAAGGCTTGGGTATGGGGTGTGGGCCGGTCTTGGAGCGAGACATGAACCCAGCGATAGGTGACTTAAATGGGGATTTCGATGTGGATTCAATATATAACTTATTTAAGAATATTCTAAACAAAGCACAGGAACGTAGTATACCATACAAATTGAATAGATCGTATACTAATGACCCAAAGTGGATAACAAAGAATTTGAAGAACCTTATAGGTAAAAAGAGAGCTTGGTACAAAAGGATTAAAAATGGGGAGGTCACTTTAGAACAGGAATTCGTACAACTGGTTAGAAATGTTAAAAAAGAGATAAGGAAAGCAAAAAGAAACTATGAAGTTCGCATAGCAGGGCAAGCAAAGACAAATCCTAAAGGGTTTTTTCAGTTATATCGTACTAAGACTAGGGAAAGGATAGGTCCATTAAAAACTGAGACAGGTCAAATAACAGATAGTGATGAAGAGATGAGTAGTATTTTTAATAAATATTTTGTATCTGTATTTACTAAAGAGGAACTTAACAATATGCCTTCAGCCGAACAAGTCTATGTGGGTGGGGACGAGGACAGGTTGACGAGTTTAGCAGTTACCAGGGAGGATGTTCTTAAACAAATAGTAAAACTCAAACCAAACAAATCCCCAGGGCCGGATGAAGTGTTTGCTAGGGTGCTTAAAGAATGCAAAGAGGAGCTTTGTGACCCACTGTCAACCATATTTAATAAATCAATAGAGTCAGGCAGAGTGCCAGAGTTTTGGAAAGTTGCTAATGTGATACCAGTTTTTAAGAAAGGAGATAGATCACTTGCGTCTAACTATCGACCAATTAGCCTAACGTCTATTGTGGGAAAGTTACTCGAATCTATAATAGCAAATAAAATTCGTCTTCATCTTGAAAAACATAAATTAATAATTGAGTCGCAACATGGTTTTATAAATGGCCGTTCATGTTTAACAAATTTGTTATCTTTTTATTCTAGCATTGTTGAGGCAGTTGATAGAGGTAAGGATTGCGATGTTGTATACCTTGACTTTAGCAAAGCTTTTGATACAGTGCCACATGAAAGACTGATTAAAAAGATAGAGTCTCATGGTATTGGGGGTGCTATATTAAGCTGGATTAGGGCATGGCTATACCAAAGGAAACAGAGAGTTAGTATAAATGGAATCAAGTCAGAGTGGGAAAATGTTGTAAGTGGAGTGCCTCAAGGCTCTGTCCTGGGACCTCTGTTGTTTATAATATATATAAATGATTTAGATTCAGGTTTGAGTAGCAACATTTGCAAATTTGCCGATGATACGAAAATCGGTAGGGAAATTAATTCGGAGGAGGACTCACTATCACTTCAAGTTGATCTAGATAGGGTTTTGAAATGGTCAAAGTATTGGCAGATGCAGTTTAATGCTGATAAATGTAAAGTTCTGAGGTTAGGTAATGATGATAGAGTTACAAGATACGAGCTAGATGGTGTTGTGATTGCGAAGTCGGATTGCGAAAGGGATCTGGGAGTTATGATTAGTAAGAATTTAAAACAAAAGGATCAATGCATAAATGTTCGTAATAAGGCAAATCGGACACTTGGATTTATTAATCGCAGCGTTAGTAACAAGACACCTGGTGTGGTTCTCAAGCTATATCTTGCTCTAGTTAGGCCCCATTTAGATTATGCAGTTCAGTTTTGGTCGCCATATTATAGAATGGATATAAATTCACTTGAACGTGTCCAGCGTAGGATGACTAAGTTAATTCCGCAAATTAGAAATCTTTCATATGAAGAAAGATTAACAAAGCTTAAGTTGCATTCACTGGAAAGGCGAAGAGTTAGGGGTGACATGATAGAGGTTTACAAGTGGATGAATGGACATAACCGGGGGGATATTAATAGGGTATTAAAAGTATCAACACAGGACAGAACACGAAACAATGGATATAAATTGGATAAGTTTAGATTTAGGAAAGACTTGGGTAAATACTGGTTCAGTAACAGGGTTGTTGATTTGTGGAACCAATTGCCGCGTAACATTGTGGAGGTGGGGTCCCTCGATTGTTTCAAGCACGGGTTGGACAAGTATATGAGTGGGATTGGGTGGTTATAGAATAGGAGCTGCCTCGTATGGGCCAATAGGCCTTCTGCAGTTACCTTTGTTCTTATGTTCTTATGTTCTTATGTTCTTAATGCATCAAATGAACAAATCCACAAGGGCCGTGACGAGGATTCGAACCTGCGTCCGGGAGCATCCCAGACACTGCCTTAATCGACTGAAACCCTTTTAACCTTGTCGTAGCTCAGTCGATTAAGACAGTGTCTGGGATGCTCCCGGACGCAGGTTCGAATCCTCGTCACGGCCCTTGTGGATTTGTTCACCTCCACCACTCGCCTGGCTTAACAAATCGTCGACTTTAATCAAAGCTAAAAACCCACACAACACAATCGCGGAACTTCTCAAAATGTGTCATCTCGCTAAACGCTCTCACATCAGGATCTCAAATCAATGCTTGACGAACTAAACAAAGCCTCTGCCTTTCACACACACAAGAATGACCCAACAATAAAAGAGCCTGGCGTAGGAGAACCAACAAGTCAGCGCCGAGCTGTATTTAGCAATCTCGAATTGAAATTGTTGGCAAGAAGTTATTGGGAAGGAAGTTATAGCAGCATGTTGCCCTTGGAGTAGATGCTGCAGGAGGACTTAGTATATAATGCTTAGTATATACTTCGTCAGCACCAGCGAGCGAAGACCCACGCGCAGGAAGAGGATTGCAAAAGAAGGATATGCGGAATGGTAGAGAGGAGAGAGAGAGAATGGAGCGATATGTGTGTGTGTGTGTGATAGGAAAAGGGAGAGGTAAGGGAAAGGGGGGGGGGGATTTTGGGGGAGATTCATGGGGGTATGTGGCAGGATGTATAGGGGGGGAGGGGGAGGGGGAGGGGAAGGTCTGAAAGCACTCAAGCACCATCCAACATTAACTTTTTATACCAGCGCGTCTTGATATGTAAATTAATTTGCCAGAGTTTCTGAAGCTCATTCACTCACCCATGCCTCGCGACGCTAGCAACAGGTTGGTAAACTCATATGCTGAGAGAAATACTTATGCAGATATATTTATGTACTTGGTTTTACTATAGTAAACCAGTGCGTTTTATGCTTCCAGTATAACTGCTATAATATAAGTAATTATTGTAAAAAATCTTAATTATTGCAACAAAAATAATTATTGCAACAAAATAATTATTGCAAAAATTATTGCAACAAAATAATTATTGCAACAAAATAATTATTGCAAAAAATTGTTGCAACAAAAATAATTATTGCAAAAAATTATTTCAACAAAAATAATAATTATGAGAAAATCAGTAGGAGCCATGAGGAGGATTCGAACCTGTACCTGATAATTTGTTCCATGATTCAAAAACCCGTGTTTCTCCGAACCAGTATTTACCCCATTCTGTTTCCTAAATCAAAATGTATTCAGTTTGAATCATCAAATATTTCGTGTTCTATTTTGTATAAGATATATTTAAGACCATATTAATGTCCTCTTGGCAATACTCTTTGATCCATTTGTATAAGTCAATCATGTCACCCCTTTACTCTTCGCCTTTGATGATGTAAATGAAGTTTTTTTTTCATAAGAAGTATCCAGGATAATTGGATACCTCTGGATATCCAATTACCTAAGAATTGGTAAGGGTGACCAATTCTTTGTCACCCTTCTCTGCACGCGTGCAAAGTGCACAGAATACATGTGTCCATTCTATATACGGAGACCAAAACTGAGAAACAGTGGCGTCTTATATGACTAAGATTGATGATTGATGAAGATTAAGCCACCCAAAAGGTGGCACGGGCATGAATAGCGCGTAAGTGGTGGCCCTTTTGAGCCATTACCAGTATCAAGAGCTGATACTGGAGATCTGTGGAGGTGCAACTGCACCCTGCGTGACGGGAGATGTCTCCCCCGTGTATATAACTAAACTGAAGCAAGATAAAGCTGAACAAGTATATATGTCTCATTGCTTCTATGAGAAATAAATCCCTGCATCCTCTTTGCCTAATTCGGTAACTTTAAGCTAACTCTAACTTTAACTTTAACTTTAAGTAAATATAAGTAATTATATTTTGGCTTAAAATTCCGTCTTATCACGATTCTCAGATTATTTTTAAGTGGTATTAACTCTTACGAATTTAGTCCATTATATGGAGACCCGTTTGGTATCTCGTTTAAGTGAATACTTAAGTAATTATAAATAATGTTATATTCAACCCCCAAAGTTGAATATAACAAGTTGTTATATCATACCGAACCTTTATGATAACAAGATATCACACAGGCTCATACAGGATTCCACCTACCTGCCCCCCCTCCACCACAGCCCAATACCCCTACCCACAACCACCCACAACCACCTACAACCATCTACAACCACCCACAACCATCCACAACCATCCACAACCACCCACAACCCCCCACAACCATCCACAACCACCCACAACCCCCCACAACCATCCACAACCATCCACAACCACCCACAACCCCCCACAACCACCCACAACCACCCACAACCACCCACAACCATCCACAACCATCCACAACCACCCACAACCACCCACAACCACCCACAACCATCCACAACCCCCCACAACCATCCACAACCATCCACAACCCCCCACAACCACCCACAACCATCCACAACCCCCCACAACCACCCACAACCATCCACAACCCCCCACAACCACCCACAACCATCCACAACCATCCACAACCCCCCACAACCCCCCACAACCATCCACAACCCCCCACAACCATCCACAACCCCCCACAACCACCCACAACCATCCACAACCACCCACAACCACCCACAACCCCCCACAACCACCCACAACCACCCACAACAACCTACAACCCCCCACAACCACCCACAACCCCCCACAACCACCCACAACCACCCACAACCCCCCACAACCATCCACAACCCCCCACAACCACCCACAACCATCCACAACCCCCCACAACCCCCCACAACCCCCCACAACCATCCACAACCACCCACAACCACCCACAACCACCTACAACCCCCCACAACCACCCACAACTCCCCACAACCACTCCCCCCCAGTACAGAGAGCTCACACGCCTTACCTAAAACACGGCTGACAACCTTCTTCTTTGCCTCTCAAAAGTTGTTACAATTCTCATTACAGTTCGCCATGGAGTAATTACCAAGGCGGCCACACCTCTCATTACCAGACTGCTGTGTCCTGCTCCAGGCTCTTCCTCGCCCCCGTCATCTTTTACAGCAAAAACAAACCCTAATTACCTAACTTATAACGACGTTCTTGTAACTGCTGGAAGGGAGGGATATATCAATGCTACTGTTTCGAGTATATATTCCTGTCCTGCCGCCATGATGGGATAATTATAGCTATGCTGCCGCCATGTTGGGATAATTATTGCTGTCCTGCCGCCATGCTGGGATAATTATTGCTGTCCTGCCATGCTAGGATAATTATAGCTATCCTGCCGCCATGCTGGGATAATTATAGCTGTCCGCCATGCTGGGATAATTATAGCTGTCCTGCCGCCATGTTGGGATAATTATAGCTGTCCTGCCGCCATGTTGGGATAATTATTGCTGTCCTGACGGCATGCTGGGATAATTATAGCTGTCCTGCCGCCATGCTGGGATAATTATAGCTGTCCTGCCGCCATGTTGGGATAATTATAGCTGTCCTGCCGCCATGTTGGGATAATTATAGCTGTCCTGCCGCCATGCTGGGATAATTATAGCTGTCCTGCCGCCATGCTGGGATAATTATAGCTGTCCTGCCGCCATGCTGGGATAATTATAGCTGTCCTGCCGCCATGCTGGGATAATTATAGCTGTCCTGCCATGCTGGGATAATTATAGCTATGCTGCCGCCATGCTGGGATAATTATAGCTGTCCTGCCGCCATGCTGGGATAATTATAGCTGTCCTGCCGCCATGCTTGGTTAATTATAGCTGTCCTGCCATGCTGGGATAATTATAGCTGTCATGCCGCCATGCTGGGATAATTATAGCTGTCCTACCGCCATGCTTGGATAATTATAGCTGTCCTGCCGCCATGCTGGGATAATTATAGCTGTCCTGCCGCCATGCTGGGATAATTATAGCTGTCCTGCCGCCATGCTGGGATAATTATAGCTGTCCTGCCGCCATGATGGGATAATTATAGCTGTCCTGCCGCCATGCTGGGATAATTATACCTATCCTGTCGCCATGCTGGGATAATTATAGCTGTCCTGCCGCCATGCTGGGATAATTATAGTTGTCCTGCCATGTTGGGATAATTATAGCTGTCCTGCCGCCATGCTGGGATAATTATAGCTGTCATGCCGCCATGCTGGGATAATTATAGCTGTCCTGCCGCCATGCTGGGATAATTATAGCTGTCCTGCCATGCTGGGATAATTATAGCTGTCATGCCGCCATGCTGGGATAATTATAGCTGTCATGCCGCCATGCTGGGATAATTATAGCTGTCCTGCCGCCATGCTGGGATAATTATAGCTGTCCTACCGCCATGCTGGGATAATTATAGCTGTCATGCCGCCATGCTAGGATAATTATAGCTGTCCGTATCAAAACAATATCATCAGCGGCGTATGCGAGACTGGCTAACATCAGAACTGGCTTTACAAACCTGTGAATGCCCCCTAATCATTTAGAACCTTGTTTACCACATTTGTAAGACCAATCCTGGAGTATGCGGCTCCCGCGTGTCCATACCTTATAGAGCACAAGATGAAGCTGGAGAAGGTACAAAAGAATGTCACTAGACTAGTCCCGGAACTAAGAGGTATGAGTTGCGAGGAAAGGCTGCGTGAATTACATCTCACGGCGCTGGAAGACAGAAGAGTTCGGGGAGATATGAGGCAGACTCCATACACAGTTTCAAATGTACATATGATTATATGTGTACAGATAGGAACCTGTACACCAGTAGACAGTTTAGAGGCGGGATCACAGGGCCGAAGTTCAAACCCCCGCAAGCACAGCTAGGCGAGTACACAGGTGAAAGAGGATAGGTAGGTGATAAGAGGAGAGAGGGAGAGAGAGCGAGAAAGAGAGAGAGAGAGAGAGAGAGAGAGAGAGAGAGAGAGAGAGAGAGAGAGAGAGAGAGAGAGAGAGAGAGAGAGAGAGAGAGAGAGAGAGAGAGAGAGAGAGAAAACAAATACATCAATCCTAAGCATACCAAAGTAGAAATACAAAACATGAATTTGAGAATTAACCATAACAGGCACAAGGGAAATTTTGTGTATACGTTCCTCCAGTAATCCTACGAGAGAGCTTCCAACAGCGAGCGCGTCGCTGACAGTCTGAAAATACGACAGTTCTGTGTTACAGATGTCAACACTGACAGAGACGAGAGTGTCCCCGGGATGTTGCAATGGGTCAGGTAGTTTGCAAAATATCTAATCTGGCGCGCCATGCATGTTGCGTCCGATATCAATGTGCAACATTAACTTTAAGGGGTTAGGTGCGAACACATTCCTGTAAATCCACATCATTCCCGCCCTTACGCCCGATGAGTGTTGGAAAGAGTATTTAGTTACCCACGGAGCCGAATGGAAGTCAGTGTAGCTCTTAAGCGAGTGCTTTTGTGCTTGCTTAACGCATGGAGCTGCTCTTGGGCAGTAACGAAAGGGTTCCAGGATTATCTCTTTGTCCCTGCGTCACCATCGTGTATACGCGCTGGCAGGTAGACAATGGTGGTACCTCGCGCCCCTCTGTGTCTCGTGACTCCCCTCTTTATTCACCCGTGACAGACACAGGCCTGGCTTTCCAGGCAGACTTGTTCTTCCAGGGAGATATGTCCTTCACGAGAGGATTCTGATTTCCAGGAATGTTTGTACTATATATGGGGGGAGGAGAGGAGGTAATCTTTATGTATCAAGCAGACTTGTCCCTTTCAGGGCCATGTGCTTCTTCCAGGGTGGCTTGTTACTTCCAGGACGACGTGTTACTTCCAGGGCAACTTCCATGTAAGCTTGTAACTTTCAAGCATTCTTGTTTTTCCTTTCAAACATTCTCGTATGTTCAACGCAGAACAGCGCCTTCCACTAAGGAAGGTGTGGGGGGTATGTGACGTATGAGGCTGTGACTCATACATCAGGCTGCGAGCAGCCGCGTCCAACAGCCTGGTTGATCAGTCCGGCAACCAGGAGGCCTGGTCGACGACCGGGCCGCGGGGACGCTAAGCCCCAGAAGCACCTCAAGGTAACCTCAAGGTAAGGATTACGTCTTCAGGCAAGTGACTAAATTTGCCTAAATTTCAGGCAGACCTGTGTAAAAGAAAAAAAGGGCAGGAAAGGCAAAAGCGATTGGGAAATTTTCCTTTTACCTCATTTACCTAGCAGCAAACAGCTACCAGGGAGTTAGGTAAGTGTACGTGTGGGTGATGCATCCTGTGAAAAATCAGTAGTTGGCTTGAGGAGATAGGGGGGGGAGGGGGACTTTGATAACCGTACTAGGCTTTGTGTCGACTACTATGGCAAACGATGCGTCTAAAACCCTCTTGCAACACCTATGACGTTGCAGAACCAATCACTGGGTTTGAAATTGACAATCTCTCGCAAAATATTGCAGCGTGATATCGGCACTCACAACATGGGAATTCAGCTAGTTCAGCCTAACTCCAACAAATCCATAATGACATTCTGTTCTTAAAAAGAAAGACACGAAAAAAATATATCTAGTCCCATGCCCACAATCTTGCCCCTCGGCCATGATAACAGAGACTGGCTTCATGCTTGATAGCTCTCATCATATATGCCTCAATACAGCTGTAACAGGAACTTATCTGCATCAATACAGCAGCTTCCAACCCCCCACACCTACTGAGGGCCTCTCTCTCCACCCCCCACACCTACCGAGGGCCTCTCTCTCACCCCCCCCCCACACCTACCGAGGGCCCCTCTCTCACCCCCACACCTACCGAGGGCCTCTCTCTCACCCTCACACCTACCGAGGGCCTCTCCCTCACCCCTCACACCTACAGAGGGCCTCTCTCTCACCCCCCACACCTACAGAGGGCCTCTCTCTCACCCCCACACCTACCTAGGGCCTCTCCCTCACCCCCACACCTACCTAGGGCCTCTCTCTCTCTCACCCCCCACACCTACCGAGAGCCTCTCTCTCACCCCCCCACACCTACAGAGGGCCTCTCTCTTACCCCCACACCTACAGAGGGCCTCTCTCTCACCCCCCACACCTACCGAGGGCCCTCTCCCTTAACCCCCCCCCCCCTCTTACTCCAGCAGGCACGCCCCGGCACCCCTTAAATAATTCCCAGCCTCCATTTACTCTTCCAAGCTGCTCCTTCAAAAATTTACTCAGCCTCGCACTCGTGATCTCCCAATGCACTCTTTTTTTTTATGTTCCCGTTTCGCGTACACATTTTTTTTCTCTACCACCACCACTCCTCCTCCTCCTTGGTCCCAGCTGCGTGCTTTTGTGCTCTCAATCGGGTGTTGGGGGACTGAGAGAGAGTATTGCTTACCTCAGTGTCTTGTCTTGAGTTGAGAGTTTCTTACTTGTGTGTCTTTAATGGTTGTTACTTGTTTACATTGACACTGGATCGCTCTGTGTTTCCCGTTCTGGCTGTTGTGATGCTTCTGTGTTCGGTTTGGTTATATTTGTGTTGGATAAACATATTTTGTAAAGGGTTTGGTAGTTACTGATGTGCATGAGTCCCCTCTCTCTCCTTGTCAGGAGTGGCACGTGTTGATATGTAGGTCTTGTTGGCAGTGGCACGTGTTGATATGTAGCTCTTGTTGGCAGTGGCACGTGTTGATATGTAGCTCTTGTTGGCAGTGGCACGTGTTGATATGTAGCTCTTGTTGACAGTGGCACGTGTTGATATGTAGCTCTTGTTGGCAGTGGCACTAGTTGATATGTAGCTCTTGTTGGCAGTGGCACGTGTTGATATGTAGCTCTTGTTGGCAGTGGCACTTGTTGATATGTAGCTCTTGTTGGCAGTGGCACGTGTTGATATGTAGCTCTTGTTGGCAGTGGCACGTGTTGATATGTAGCTCTTGTTGGCAGTGGCACGTGTTGATATGTAGCTCTTGTTGGCAGTGGCACGTGTTGATATGTAGCTCTTGTTGGCAGTGGCACGTGTTGATATGTAGCTCTTGTTGGCAGTGGCACTTGTTGATATGTAGCTCTTGTTGGCAGTGGCACGTGTTGATATGTAGCTCTTGTTGGCAGTGGCACGTGTTGATATGTAGCTCTTGTTGGCAGTGGCACGTGTTGATATGTAGCTCTTGTTGGCAGTGGCACGTGTTGATATGTAGCTCTTGTTGGCAGTGGCACGTGTTGATATGTAGCTCTTGTTGGCAGTGGCACGTGTTGATATGTAGCTCTTGTTGACAGTGGCACGTGTTGATATGTAGCTCTTGTTGGCAGTGGCACGTGTTGATATGTAGGTCTTGTTGACAGTGGCACTTGTTGATATGTAGCTCATGGTGGCAGTGGCACGTGTTGATATGTAGCTCTTGTTGGCAGTGGCACGTGTTGATATGTAGCTCTTATTTCGTTTATGATAGTAACAGCTACTACGGTTCCTGCCTTACTGAATCTGCAACGTCCCATTTCCGAAGCCAATTAAAAAAAAAAAAACTTCGATGGCTTCAAACGTACATGTTCACTTTTTTCTATGCATGCTTGGTTTGATATGATCCGACACACTCTTGATTCACGAAGTTTGTTGCCTTTTTTCCAACGCTGTTTGAACTCGTATTCTGGGTTGCTTCGAAACCGTTTCAAACACGAAGCCGTCCTGTTTTTTTTTTTTTTGGCAGTGTTTTTGATACCTTGCTCAGTTTTTATGGATATTATAGGATATCATGTATCATGTGTAATACGAAGTATTTTTTTTTATTTTTATGAGTATTCATTCCTGGCGACATAGTCGTCTGCGATATCAGACGATAACCAGAAACACAGTTAAAAGTTGCTAACACGCTAACACAGGAAGACTGTTATCAAAGTTGAACATTATTTTGTATGAGTGTGAAACATACGCTTCACTTTCATTCAGTACCCATTAAACTATCTTAAATGAAAGCAGTGTGTACGTGTGTGTGTGTGTGTGTACTCACCTAGTTCTGCTTGCGGGGGTTGAACTCTGGCTCTTTGGTCCCGCCTCTCAACTGTCAATCAACGGGTGTACAAAATCCTGAGCCTACTGGGCTCTATCATATCTATATTTGAAACTGTGTATGGAGTCAGCCTCCACCACATCACTTCCTAATGCATTCCATTTGTTAAGTACTCTCACATTGAAAAAATTCTTTCTCATGTCTCTGTGACTCATCTGGGTACTAAGTTTCCACC
>NC_091242.1:6799800-6804800 GCF_040958095.1 Procambarus clarkii | reverse complement strand
CACTGTTGGAACCTAATCTATGAGCCCAGTGTTAGAACCAAATCTATGAGCCCAGTGTTAGAACCTAATCTATGAGCCCAGTGTTAGAACCTAATCTGAGCTCAGTGTTAAAACCTAATCTATGAGCCCACTGTTGGAACCTAATCTATGAGCCCACTGTTGGAACCTAATCTGAGCCCACTGTTGGAACCTAATCTGAGCCCACTGTTGGAACCTAATCTGAGCCCACCATTGGAACCTAATAATGCACGCATCGCTAAGATCCTGAACTAACATGATTATTAACCATTAGAATTATTTGACCAAGTTGTGTGTGTTAAATTAATTAACGCAATCAATAATTCAATGTCACTTGAATTGTGTAGATTTACACTCGTGTACACTTGGCTCTAGCATGATACAAAACCATGCAACACGTTTTTTAATTAAAGGGAAAAAATCAGATGGTATATAACCTCGAACACCAGGAAACAATTAAGATTTGAAAGTTGCAATTTTATTGGAAACTGGAGCAAGTTACATTTCAAGATCAAAAATACATTTGGTGAAAAAAAAAAATTAATTTCACGGCCAAAATTTCATTTCGTGGCCAAATTTACACTTCATAGCCATAATTACATTTCATGACCCAAATTATATTTCACCGCCAAAATTGTATTTCATAACCAAACACATATTTACATTTAAATGTTATTTTTTAATTGAAGTTTTTTGTCACATGTAAACACTATGAAGTTAGTTTTGACGGAGCAGTTGAGTGAGTAATTGATGGTGAAGATAATTTCTTGCGTCTCCCGTCCTCTCAAGATGTTACGTTGTAAAAATGGTGTACTAAAGTGCCCGAACTGACCTAACCGAGGACCCACCAACAGAAAACGGAACAGCCTGTCAATTTGCGAGCAGCTATGATCTATATAATATTTTAGCTATTAGGGATATATACGTCAAAATACGATGTACTAATTCGAGAGGACAGGTCACCTGGGTGTTGGTTAAGTTATTCACAAGACTTCGATAAAGCTCGTTTTCAGTGAGGTTAAAGTAAGCTCTCAGACGTAGGTTCGAATCCTCGTCACGGCCCTTGTGGATTTGTTATAGTAAGGTTAGGTTAGGTTAAGCTTAGGTGGTAAAAGCTATTGCTATTGGTGGTGGTACAGCAATTTACCACCAAACAGATAAAAAATACAGTCCTTATTGTCCCTCTAAGATTCATCCATCCTCCAAAAGGATGATCTTTTGGAGGATGATCCATTCATCCTCCAAAAGACAATGAATGAGTAGCATTCCCATGCAGGCGATGAGTCACAATAACGCGGCTGAAGTATGTTGACCAGACCACACACTAGAAGGTGAAGGGACGACGACGTTTCGGTCCGTCATTAGTAGCATTTCCCTTTCCTACCCTTTACCTATCCCTTTTCGTTATCTAAGAATTGAGTACTCTCTTATCTGGAGTAACTAAATCTTGGGAAATAGTTGACAGAAAGAGTGAAGCTCGTGGTTAAGATCTGTGCCGGGGTTACCACTCACCGTATCGCAATGGCTAAGTCTATCGATAGTTATACGGTGAAGCAGATAGACATCTCCTTCTCCCCCTCCCCCCCCCCCCCTAATCCTTCTCACCTTCACCTCATCATCACCTGAAGAGAGAGAGAGAGAAAAAACTTCCCATTTCACCATAAAAAGAACCACTTACCTGCCACCCTCCTCTCTTCGCTATAATCTCTTCACATATATCTTCCTCTCTCCTCTCTCTTTTTTCTCTCTCTCTCTCTCTCTCTCTCTCTCTCTCTCTCTCTCTCTCTCTCTCTCTCTCTCTCTCTCTCTCTCTCTCTCTCTCTCTCTTCTCTTCTCTCTCTCTCTCTCTCTCTCTCTCTCTCTCTCTCTCTCTCCTCTCTCTCTCTCTCTCTCTCTCTCTCTCTCTCTCTCTCTCTCTCTCTCTCTCGCCTTCCCCTCTCTCTCTCTCGCCTTCCCCCTCTCTCTCTCTCTCTCTCTCTCTCTCTCTCTCTCTCTCTCTCTCTCTCTCTCTCTCTCTCTCTCTCTCTCTCTCAACAAACTTTTGATCTCTTCTACCAAAAAAGATACAGTCGTCATTGTTCCTCTAAGACCCGTTTCATCCTCCAAAAGACAAAACTGAATAATAGAGAGATCAAGCAATGTCCTCGTGTTGTATAAATACGGAATTAAAGCTTGGTCGTGGATGGTATATAAATATTCGCTTCGTCCTAGGAGGAATAAAAGAAAGAGGAGGAGGGAGAATTCTGAAACGGAAAGGGAAATGGAAGAGGAGAAATCTAAGAGACAGTAAACCAGAAACTGTAGAATACTGGCCCACGAGAGAAGGATCTGGAGTAGAAGATATCTGGAATGGGAGAAACCTCGGAGAGGGAGAGTAAACCTCGGAGAGGTAGAGTGAACCTCAGAGAGGGAGAGTAAACCTCAAAGAGGAAGGGAGAGTAAACCTCAAAGAGGAAGGGAGAGATAAAACCTTGGAGAGGGAGAGGAAACCTCAAAGAGGAAGGGAGAGTAAACCTCAAAGAGGAAGGGAGAGATAAAACCTTGGAGAGGGAGAGGAAACCTAGAAGGGAGAGAGAGGAAGCTAGAAAGAAGAGGAACTTGCAAATGGCGAGTCAGTAAAACCAATTGTGGAAAGTGTTTGAGAAAGCACGGTATCAATGTGACGGGTGCGAGTAAGGTTAGATGGGGCGGAAAGGGTGCGGAAGAGAAAAATGATAACTGGGTAGTGCAGTGAGGGAGAGACAAAGGGGAACGGAGGAAAAGTGATAGAAAGGGAGAGAGAGAGAGATGGAGAACATCGATTGTGTGTGTGTGTGTGTGATCTCGTGTTCTTGTAAGAGATAATAGTAATTATGAATGGATTATCTAACGTAAGTTTATCTTCATGTGTTTTACCTGTGGTAGATTGCGAGAGTTTTCTTGCTCTCCCTGGCTTGTGCTTAGCCGGTCGGCCGAGCGGACAGCACGCTGGACTTGTGATCCTGTGGTCCTGGGTTCGATCCCAGGCGCCGGCGAGAAACAATGGGCAGAGTTTCTTTCACCCTATGCCCCTGTTACCTAGCAGTAAAATAGGTACCTGGGTGTTAGTCAGCTGCCACGGGCTGCTTCCTGGGGGTGGAGGCCTGGTCGAGGACCGGGCCGCGGGGACACTAAAAAGCCCCGAAATCATCTCAAGATAACCTCAAGATAACCTCCCTGGCCTGTGCTTAGCCTGTGAGGCCTTTTCCGGCTCGTCACATGCATGCATAACAATCACAATCTAATGGATCCTGTAAACACTGGTGTGGGAATATACAGTTACTGATTAATGGAACAAAATTACACGATAACATAATGGGTGTGGGAGCAATGGATTGTCTCACGCGCAAGTTGGATATAAATAAGAGTCTGGGTGGACTTTTGACAAGCCAACGGTTTCCTGTCCCCGTCGTGGCCACTAAATAGATGGTGGCTCCCCTCAGGTAAATTTAGGTAAATTCGTGTCTATATCTTCTTGTGAGAGGAAGAAGAGTACAGGAGCCTGGACCACACCTTGCGGGACCCCGCTTGTTACTGTATTCCGGCGTGATTACATTATCACACATTTTTGCAATATATTAAAAAAAATCTAAATCAACCTCCTTACCCTATTTATCTTTCCCTTAGCCTTCATTTGATAAGAGATTACTCCCTGATAACATTAATTAAATGCAAATCAAATTAAATCAAATATATAACAATATTTGAAGATCTGTGTATATCTTTCTTTTTGGCGTACTGCTGATGCCAACGTAGTGGTTAAGTAGTTTCAAAACACACGAAATACTTGTTGATTTGTTTCGTTTCAATTAAACTAGTGACTTAATGGCCTCTTAGCACCCCCCCCCCCTCCCCCCTCTCAAACACCTTAATGATGTAGGGGTTTAGAGCGACCGATCCGTTGTTTTGTTTGTCATTCTAGGGAGACTTAAGTAGACAGAGAGGTAATGTTGAAAGCGATGAACAGCAGAACGACGGAGGGACAGGTGGAAACAGTTGATAAACTTCAGTCTGAAAGTCGTAAATAAATGGCATGGATTAGGTACAATTTTAGAATAAGAGAACAGTTATTGTGTTAAAGGCAAGCAGGCAGGCAGGCAGGCAGGCAGTCAGTCAGGCAGGCGGGCGGGCAGGCAGGCAGGCAGCTGGGCAGGCGGGCAGGCGGGCAGGCAGGCAGGCAGGCAGGCAGGCAGGCAGGCGGACAGGCAGGCAGGCAGGCAGGCAGGCAGGCAGGCAGGCAGGCAGGCAGGCAGGCAGGCAGGCAGGCGGACAGGCAGGCAGGCGGACAGGCAGGCAGGCAGGCAGACAGACAGACAGGCAGGCAGGCAGGCAGGCAGGCAGGCAGGCAGGCAGGCAGGCAGGCAGGCAGGCAGGCAGGCAGGCAGGCAGGCAGGCGGACAGGCAGGCCGGCAGGCAGGCAGGCAGGCAGGCAGGCAGGCAGGACTACCTTGTGCAATGGCATATACACCAGAATTCGGTGTATATGCGAGAGAGAGAGAGAGAGAGAGAGAGAGAGAGAGAGAGAGAGAGAGAGAGAGAGAGAGAGAGAGAGAGAGAGAGAGAGAGAGAGAGAGAGAGAGAGAGAGAGACACACAGACAGACAGACAGACACAGACAGACAGACAGACAGACAGACAGACAGACAGACAGACAGACAGACAGACAGACAGACAGACAGACAGACAGACAGACAGACAGACAGAGAAAGAGAGAGAAGAGCTTTGTGGACAAACTGAGACACATAAATCCAAGGCTACTGTATGAGGACAAAAACAGATATGATCACAACATGCAAGATATTAAGAGGGACACAGGTTAGTTGATTCTTTCCCAGGTAAGGAACAGAACGAGGGGGGAGAACACAGATGTGCCAGAGTAAGACAACGTAAGCAGAGAAACAAACAAGGAGAATGAACCAGAGTTGGTGAAAGCCTCTACTAAGCCTTAGCTTCAGAAACAAGTGT
>NC_091242.1:6767300-6794800 GCF_040958095.1 Procambarus clarkii | reverse complement strand
TTTGGGGGGAAAGGATGGTGCCCAACCACTTGGACAATCGAGGATTGAACACCGACCTACATGAAGCGAGACCGTCGTCCTACCGTCCAGCCCAAGTGGTTCGAGGAAGAATTGAAAGAAGATGAAGAACCAAGTAGAAAATAAGAATTAAAATGATGAAGAATAAAATCTGAAACCAACCATAAAGGAGGGCAGCCTGGTAAAGGAGAGAATAAGTAGAGGAAAATGTGACAAAAAGCAACTGATAAAGAGGAATGTTTGAATTTGAAACCGGCAACACCCCCCCCCACCCGCCCCTACAAGAGGCTATATAGGTTCAAGCTACAGCATGTACCTAAATTTTTCAAAGAGCCTGGAAGTAGCCATAACCTACTCCCCGTCAGTCTGGTACCAGATGCTCACATAAACAGCTACATCAACATATCTTAAGATACATCAACATATCTTAAGATACATCAACATATCTTAAGATACATCAACATATCTTAAGATACAGCAACATATCTTAAGATACATCAACATATCTTAAGATACAGCAACATATCTTAAGATACATCAACATATCTTAAGATACATCAACATATCTTAAGATACATCAACATATCTTAAGATACATCAACATATCTTAAGATACATCAACATATCTTAAGATACAGCAACATATCTTAAGATACATCAACATATCTTAAGATACATCAACATATCTTAAGATACATCAACATATCTTAAGATACATCAACATATCTTAAGATACATCAACACATCTTAAGATACATCAACATATCTTAAGATACTAAAAACAAGAATAACATTTTGAAACCTAGGGAATTATAGGCCTTCAGAAAGCTGTATAAGGCACATTGTGGGGGTTTGCTTCCCCAGCGAGGAACACTCCTCCCCCCCCCCCCCCCACAGCTAAAATAACAAAGCCAAATCAGTTAAGGTCCACAGGTATGCAACGAGACTCGTAGCAAAACATTGAAACTCAAACTAATGATAACGAGATACAAGATTACCAAGGAAATTGACAAGGTCGATAAACAGTGGCAGGTAGAATAAGGAGACAGCATTTCAGCATTACGCACAACATATGCGGCCAACAACATATGCGGCCGCACAACATATGCGGCCGCACAACACGAATCCCTACGACCTACTCACGCCTGCGGCTGAAAAACACATAACTCCGCGAAAAAGCCAATTAACACAACAATGAGTAATTCAATATATTTCACCATCTGCGCTTTACGTTTATACGAACAGATGAAAAATAACACGGAAAAATATATTTACGTAGTTCAATGTAAATGACTAATTACCGCCCACTAAACTATATTATAATTTTGATCTAAGTACTGTCATTGGCCAAAGATCAAAAATTCCCATTTTCGTTGTAATTTTGATATTAGTTTCATGTTTTTGTGGAATCTATATAAAACAGAATGTCTGTTTTTTCAGTTTAAGGTTCGAGGTCAGACGCTTAGGGCAAGCCTCATGTAACTTAAGGGAAATAAGGGAAATTTATAATTGTGTGGGGTGTCATAGGTGTGTCGGGTGGACCCCCCCAAAGCCCCCAGTGGGCGAACAGCTTCTTGTTCCAGCGCCTCAGTGTCACGATTCAGAGGAGAAATGCCTGTTGCATCTTGGGCACAAGTCCAACTTGAGAAGAATTCAAAGAGGTATTTGACTTGCAACAGTGATCGAATCCATCTATGACATTTTCGTTGACATCACCAGAGATCCAAGGGCCGCCAGTTTCTTGTTTCAGCGCCTCAGTGTGGCGATCCAGAGGGGAAACTCCTGCTGTGTCCTCAGTTCTGTCCGGAAGCGGAGGAGCTTCAAGAGATCCATAACCTTTAAGCACTCTTTGTATCAACCAATGTATATCTTGTAACCTTTAAATATATAATAAATAACAAAAATAAAAAGGAAGGGGGTGGTAGGAGAAAAGCACACAGAAACTGTAAAGGAGGGGCCCTAAACATTCCCTCTAATGCGTTATGTGTGGTTTCCTCCGAGGCTATGGGTCCCCCTTCTTCCAGCCAAAGATGGTACTTCCTTCCCTATTTATATATATATATATATATATATATATATATATATATATATATATATATATATATATATATATATATATATATATATAAGTATAAAATGTAATTTATAATGTACCTGTGTTGCGGCGAGAGTGCTGGATGTCGCTCAGGTTGACTCACCTGTGAATGAGAAGAGACACATTATTTAACAAGACAAATATTAATTAATATATATATAAATATATATCAGAGTTAAATGGCAAGTTTTTCTCTGAATGCTCTGTGTTCCTTTCTTTGAGGTACAAAGAAAGGTACACTGGCTACTAGGTACAATATATATATATATATATATATATATATATATATATATATATATATATATATATATATATATATATATATATATATATATGTCGTACCTAGTAGCCAGAACGTACTTCTCAGCCTACTATGCAAGGCCCGATTTGCCTAATAAGCCAAGTTTTCCTGAATTAATATATTTTCTCTAATTTTTTTCTTATGAAATGATAAAGCTACCCATTTCATTATGTATGAGGTCAATTTTTTTATAGGAGTTAAATTTAACGTAGATATATGTCCGAACCTAACCAACCCTACCTAACCTAACCTAACCTATCTCTATAGGTTAGGTTAGGTTATGTAGCCGAAAAAGTTAGGTTAGGTTAGGTTAGGTAGGTTAGGTAGTCGAAAAACAATTAATTCATGAAAACTTGGCTTATTAGGCAAATCTGGCCTTGCATAGTAGGCTGCGAAGTGCGTTTTCTGGCTACTAGGTACGACATATATATATATATATATATATATATATATATATATATATATATATATATATATATATATATATATATATATATATATATATATATACACATAGTACATGGCTGAAGTAATAGCAGAGTATAACCCTTTTCTACCACAGGAAGAATTAACGAAACAGGTATATCTGCTAAAATAAATAATGGTATACACACCTCCAGCACAAGCCATAACCCTGGAGTGTATGCTACCCACTCAGGGTAAACAAATACAGGTGGCAAACATAAACACTCCACGAACACAACAAAGAAAAAAACACGACAAGCACTAAAACATGGAATTTTGTGCAATAAATAATTAGTCTTCAGAATTCAAATGCACTTTGGCATTAGCTGTGTTGGAAGCGAGGGGGATAAACACAGTCCAATAATGCCCAATAAAATATCATAGTGTCAATTTCAATTATGAAAGCGAATAATTTTTTTCATATTAAAACGTAAGCACCATTTTGTCAGGGGGGGAGAATAAGTTTTTTTTTTTGGTTGACAGGGCTAATAATATTTTTTTTTGTCGTGGGGGTTATTATTATTATTATTATATTTGTTTTCACGGAGGGAATACTTTTTTTTTTTTTCTAGAAGCGGGTCCCTTGATTAATGCGTAATGAACATTGGACCCACGATTTCGTTGGCCAATGTAATGGATGTTTATTAAATTCATTTTATTGGGTTATCTTGGTTATCTTGAGTTGATTTCGGGGCTTAAGTGTCCCCGCGGCCCGGTCCTTGACCAGGCCTCCACCCCCAGGAAGCAGCCCGTGACAGCTGACTAACACCCAGGTACCTATTTACTGCTAGGTAACAGTAACTGGGGATCACAGTGAAAATGTAAATTCCGCTCTGCTGTCACATTATACACAGGGTCGTACTGTCGTTAGTGGGGGCGGTAGGTTGGGGTCTGTAGTATACTTATACATGCATAGCATCGTATTGCTGTTAAATGGTGGATGGTGAGGTGAAGGTCTGTGGTGTATATTATACAGGGCATTGGAGAGTAGGTTTTTTTTTTTTTTTTTTTCTTGGGTGGCTTAATCTTTATCAATCAGAGTAGGTTACACGGGAAACATCTCCCGTCACGCTGGGTGCAGTCGCACCTCCACAGATCTCCAGTATCATCTATTGATACTGGAAATGGCTCAAAAGGGCCACCACTTATGGGCTATTCATGCCCATGCCACCTTTTGGGTGGCTTAATCTTCTCTCTCTCTCTCTCTCTCAGTAGGTAAGTTATGTGCGTGTATATTCACCTATTTGTTTCTGCCGAACTGTTAGCTCTTGGACCCCGCCATTCCATCGATTCTGTCTAATGCACGGACTCCTGAAATATTTTATTTCAGGAGTTCTGCTATGAGAGGGGGAAGTGAGTACCGAACAGTGCTCACAGCGGCAAAACACAAGTGAATTCAAAAGTCGAAGCATTTTTGGTGGAATCCCTAGATGTGAAGGTCTCATAATCCATCCTATCTGCCTGACGATATGTTGAATTTGTCATGCTCATAAAAGATCAGGTCGTCTGACATTATTATTCCTATACACTCTACATGTCTTTTTCCTTCTACTAGGAGATGTAATTGTGTCTTGTACCATGTATTCGCTGAAGTTTTATAACTGACCCCACTTGAATATCTGGAATTTGTCATTGTTAAAAATTATGTTACATATCCTGCTGCCCAGCTGGGTGGACAGCGCTTTGGATTCGTAGTCCTGAGGTTCCGGGTTCGATCCCCGGTGGAGGCGGAGACAAATGGGCAAAATGTTTCTTTCACCCTGATGCCCCCTGTTACCTAGCAGTAATAGGTACCTGGGAGTTAGACAGCTGCTACGGGCTGCTTCCCGGGAACAAAAAGGAGGCCTGGTCGAGGACCGGGCCGCGGGGACGCTAAAGCCCCGAAATCATCTCAAGATAAGCAGCCGAAGATTTAATTCACTATATATTGGCTTGTAGCTTTTCAGCGTTTTCCACAGAGGTAATGTTCACATGTGTGTACTCACCTAGCTGTGCTTGCGGGGGTTGAGCTCTGGCACTTTGGTCCCGCCTCTCAACTGTCAATTAACTGGTGTACTAAGAGAGAAAGAGAGAGAGAGAGAGAGAGAGAGAGAGAGAGAGAGAGAGAGAGAGAGAGAGAGAGAGAGAGAGAGAGAGAGAGAGAGATAGAGAGAGAGAGAGAGAGAAAGAGAGAGAGAAAGAGAGAGAGAGAGAGAGAGAGAGAGAGAGAGAGAGAGAGAGAGAGAGAGAGAGAGAGAGAGAGAGAGAGAGAGAGAGAGAGAGAGAGAGAGAGAGAGAGAGAGAGAGAGAGAGAAGAGAGAGAGAGAGAGAGAGAGAGAGAGAGAGAGAGAGAGAGAGAGAGAGAGAGAGAGAGAGAGAGAGAGAGAGAGAGAGAGAGAGAGAGAGAGATAAGGAACACAAACGTCCAGCAGCAGCACACAGAATAAGACCTTCCCGTAAACCCAGCGGATGACAACGATGCCGACTTAACCAGCGTCATTAAATTTTTCATGCCTCAATAAAGAGAACAAAAGGATGAAAATAGTTTGCTTAATAAGGACGGGGAAGGCCACCCTTGTCGCGAAGCCCAGACCAGTTGGCCTCAACAACCACACACCTGCCTCCAGCATCCACGGTAGATGCCACATAGCAACCACACACCTGCCTCCAGCATCCAAGGTAGATGTCCCATAGCAACCACACACCTGCCTCCAGCATCCAAGGTAGATGTCCCATAGCAAGCACACACCTGCCTCCAGCATCCACGGTAGATGCCACATAGCAACCACACACCTGCCTCCAGCATCCACGGTAGATGCCACATAGCAACCACACACCTGCCTCCAGCATCCAAGGTAGATGTCCCATAGCAACCACACACCTGCCTCCAGCATCCACGGTAGATGCCACATAGCAACCACACACCTGCCTCCAGCATCCACGGTAGATGCCACATAGCAACCACACACCTGCCTCCACGGTAGATGCCACAGCCACCACACACACACCTGCCTCATTTATCACGAACGTGCTCCTAGCAGCCATGCAAATATCCCTAGCAACCAAATATTAAGGGTTCCCAGCAACCACCCAAGTCCTTGCAGCAACCACTCAAGGGGTATCAACCACGCATGTACCACCAGAACCCACCCTAGCAACCATGCACTAAAGAATAACGAAGCCAGTTTCTCTGAAATGTCACGAGCCACACAAAAATAAATAGGAAATACGATATGCCATCACACACAGGGTTATTAATATCACTAGAAAAAAAGCTATTACCACTTATTTCCCGATTTCTAACACTAATGCTTTCATCGTTATGCTAAAGAGCTGAACGTGTAGTTCTCTAGTTCGTCTTCCTTGTGTGATTCACCAAGCTGTTGTTACCTGGTATGGTCTGTGTTCCTGCCGACATTAATATTATATGTACACTGCCTAATTTGCAACGTTTGCAATCTGTAATTCACGGTCGACATTATCGGTATAATGGGTGACAAAATTACGTAGTCAATGATTAAGATAATTCCGAAAAAAATATTTGGACTCCTCTTTAGGGTCAACATATACTGATGACATGTCATCAGCATTTCAGAGAGAAGAGTATTACTCTCACATATGGTATAGTCCCCCCCTCCTCCGTCTCCCACTTTTCCTGCTGTAACCTCAAGCCGTTTTCTAATTTTACTCCGTACAAAATATACAACTATTTTGTACGGATTAAAATCACCACAACGCTGTAAATGCTTCACCCACGTACTACAAATACAAATAATCGCCAACAGAATCTAAACACCTAACCTAACCTAACCTATGCCTATATATGCACAATATGCTTATATATTATAATATTAATTTATATTTAAGAAAATTCTCGTTTTAAAAGAACAGCATGTAAAAATTTATGAATGCGTCTGTGGGGTCGACCGCTGGATGGAATGGACTTGAGTCGAGGACAGGTTGTGTTAATGCTTCACACATGTACTTCACATAAATTAATCGTCAACAGAACATAAACATCTAACCTAACCTAACCTAACCTAACCTAACCTAACCTAACCTACGTCTAAATATACATAAAATTTGTGTATAATAATAATATTAACTTACAAACGAGAACACACCAATTTGTAATACACAATAAGTTAAAATTTATGAATGCGTCGTGAAGGAAGGGGGGGTGAAGAGGGGTTGCTTGCTTTGTTTCCTGTTTCGTTCACGTTCTCGGCTCGAATCGCAACTCTCTCAATGCAACCTGTCCTCACACTAGGCTGGTTAAAGCAGCGGCCATCCTCCCCAGATGCATTCATCAATTCTAACATACTGTGTATTAAAAATTGGTTTGTTCTCATATATAAATTTAAATTATATATAAAAATTATATGTATAGTTAGGTGCACGTTCTGTTGGCGATAATTTGTATTTGTAGTACGTGGGTGAAACATTTATATAATTGTGGTTCGAACAGAGGACGTGAGCGGATCACTTTTTTCCGGAAGTGTTCGGACGTCATCAGTTGTGAGTCTGATTGATTGATTGATGAAGATTAAGCCACCCAAGAGGTGGCACGGGCATGAATAGCCCGTAAGTGGTGGCCCTTTCGAGCCATTACCAGTATCAAAAGATGATACTGGAGATCTGTGGAGGCGCAACTGCACCCTGCGTGACGGGAGATGTCTCCCGGACCAAGTGGTGACCAAATGGAGTGTTGTGAGTCGTGTGTAAACCGCTTTTCATTCATAAACAGGAAGTTTGCCGGCGGGATAAACGAGCATTTGGCTTTTCGACGATAAGGACGAGTTCCCACATAGTATTATTAACAAAAATAACTGTCGAGTGGCATCAGAGACTTATATTCTCTCTTCATTCCTCAAGTTCAATGGGAAATCCTCTAAAAAAAAATAAAAGGCAGTTCACGTAAGCTATCTGCTGCCTCCTTACCTTGAGGTGCTTCCGGGGCTTAGTGTCCCCGCGGCCCGGTCGTCGACCAGGCCTCTGGGTTGTTGACAACACAAGGTCTGAGTATTGAATACACACAGTGTGTTCAGGACACTAATGAACTGTGTACACCAGGGCCCTTTATGGCCGCTCAAGAACTATATCAAACGGTACTGAAGGACGCTTGAGAACTGTGTAAACCAACCTGTTACAGCACGCTTGAGACCTGTGTAAACCAAAACTGTTACAGGACGCCTGAGACCTGTGTAAACCGTACTGAAGGACGCTTGAGAACTGTGTAAACCAAACCGTTACAGCACGCTTGAGACCTGTGTAAACCAAAACTGTTACAGGACGCCTGAGACCTATGTAAACCGTACTGAAGGACGCTCGAGACCTGTGTAAACCAAACCGTTACAGCACGCTTGAGACCTGTGTAAACCAAAACTGTTACAGGACGCCTGAGACCTGTGTAAACCGTACTGAAGGACGCTTGAGACCTGTGTAAACCAAACTGTTACAGGACGCTTGAGACCTGTGTAAACCAAACTGTTACAGGACGCTTGAGACCTATGTAAACCAAACCGTTACAGGACGTTTGATACCTGTATAAACCAAAACCGTTACATGACGCTCAAGACCTGTGTAAACCAAACCGTTACAGAACGCTTGAGACCTGTGTAAACCAAAACCGCTTGAGAACAGTGTAAACAAAATCCGAACAAGAGCCCCAGGAGTGCGAAACACAATTCAGTTGTGTGGAACAGGAGGGTAAAGCTCCTGGGAATAGCCAAGCCGTGTAAATGACGCGCCCTGTTCCCAGAGGGACTCACCAGCCGGGGTTGGTTGCTACATCCTCGCCAAAACATTTCACTCCGAGAGTAAGGCAGGTGACAAAGGATAGGTAAGGAAAGGGGAGGGATCGGTATGGGAGAGGAGAGAATGGGAGAGGAGGGACTGGGAGAGGAGGGACTGGGAGGAGAGGGAAGAGGAGGGATATATATATGGATAGAGAAAGGAATAGAAGGAACACACACAGGACACGGGAGATATCTCCTGTCACGCAGGGTGCAGTCGCACCTCCACAGATCTCCAGTATCAGCTGTTGATACTGGTTATGGCTCAAAAGGGCCACCACTTACGGGCTATTCATGCCCGTGCCACCTTTTAGGTGGCTTAATCGTAATCAATCAATAGAAGGAAATCGCTTGGGCACAATATATCGAGCGAGTGAAGGTTGGATGCTACCCATGTTTAAGGAAAGAGTCAGCGTGGGGTAGGTGCCTATTCCACCTACCCCACCCTACCCTAACGAGCGAGAGAGGGGCAGAAGAATGGGAAGGGGGTGTGAGGAAGGGGGATAGCACACTTCCTCCACACTTAACGTTACAATAATCCTCATTAAGTTCAATAATCAGTAGGAAATTGGCTGTTACACATACCTAGTAATTGTCATGTGCTTACAGGAGCAACATGGGCGAAGATCGATGCAATATTCACTATATAAAAAGTGAATCCTACCTAGAGGTTACCTAGAGGTGCTTTCGGGGCTTAGCGTCCCCGCGGCCCGGTCGTCGACCAGGCCTCCTGGTTGCTGGACTGATCAACCAGGCTGTTGAACACGGCTGCTCGCAACCTGACGTATGAGTCACAGCCTGGTTGATCAGGTATTCACAACCTGGTTGATCAGGTATCCTAATGTACATTTGCAATAGTTTCACCAGTAAATACACTAGTCAGCAATTTTTCACAAGTTGTCTGCTTCTGAGATGCAAAGAGGTGTTTATCGTGCATTCTGACGTGCTGATTTTAAATATAATAATTAAAATAGATGACTAGTTGACCAGACCACACACTAGAAATTGAAGGGACGACGACGTTTCGGTCCGTCCTGGACCATTCTCAAGTCGATTGAGAATCGACTTGAGAATGGTCCAGGACGGACCGAAACGTCGTCGTCCCTTCAATTTCTAGTGTGTGGTCTGGTCAACATACTTCAGCCACGTTATTGTGACTCATCGCCTGCAGATGACTAGCTGTTGTTTTTAAGTGTAAAGAGGGTCGCAAAATCTTGCTGGATCCAACAAGTGGTGGATGCTGCATTCTTCTCACCCAGGCACCAATGATGGACGTGCCCAGAGATCAAGCTAATGACCATCCCCAGGATGCAACCCTCCTACATCTGCTTAACTTCCCCGGCACCTATTTACTGCTAGGTGAACAGAGGCATTAGATGAAAGAAAACGTGCTCAACCCATTTCTCTCCCGGGATTCCCGACTGTGACTCGAGAACGAAGCCAATTGTACTACAGGACATGGAACGATCAAGTCTCCGCACAAACTCCATTTAAAGCATATTCCCGGAAGTGGGTCAAGAGTGCTAGGAGGTTGCTCCACCATTGCCGCGGATCGGCCCGGTATTGCAGTACCGCTGGGATCGGTCCACTCCCTTCGGGGAGACCTAAAAGAAGAAGAAAAAAAGGACAATGAACCCCGCGTAGCGGCCCTCACCAGAGCTCAAAGCGCACTGAGCGCCTCCACCATCCAATCGGCTTTATCAGCGATGCACTCTGCCATGTCGCTAAGCGCCCCGTGATTGGTTGAGCTCCCGGCTTTCAGCCAATCAGATTCCACAATAGGTTACCGTCCACTCATGGGTCAGGTCAGGTATGGGTCGTAACAGTCGAGTAAAATAGCCAAAATAATGCATTATTAGAAATAATAACTTCCATGCCATTAAACCTGTCCTCTCACCGTCGCATTTCTCACGGAGTCGACCTTATCTTCAGGTTATCTTGAGATGATTTCGGGGCTTTAGTGTCCCCGCGGCCCGGTCCTCGACCAGGCCTCCACCCCCAGGAAGCAGTCCGTGACAGCTGACTAACACCCAGGTACCTATTTACTGCTAGGTAACAGGAGCATAGAGTGAAAGAAACTCTGCCCATTGTTTCTCGCCGGCGCCTGGGATCGAACCCAGGACCACAGGATCACAAGTCCAGTGTGCTGTCCGCTCGGCCGACCGGCTCCCCTAACGACCTGACCGTTAAAAATGCAGTGCATAAGTGAAAATTAAAGCAGCGCGATAGTGACGTTTACTAAACATTGGCCTCAATGGGTTAGGTGGGTGGCTTGGGTTTGTGCCTTTCTAATTAGGCAAAACATTTGTATTTTTTCGAGACTCGAGAGAACGAGGTTGTCCGACACCTCATCACGCTAATTAGCTCACCTTGCTTGTTAAGCGTTGGATTGTATGATCATGATCATGCAGAGGGCGGAGTAGGCCATGGCGAACATGACCTATGATCATGCAGAGCGCGGAGTAGGCCATGGCGAACATGACCTATGATCATGCAGAGGGCGGAGTAGGCCATGGCGAACATGACCTATGATCATGCAGAGGGCGGAGTAGGCCATGGCGAACATGACCTATGATCATGCACAGGGCGGAGTAGGCCATGGCGAACATGACCTATGATCATGCAGAGGGCGGAGTAGGCCATGGCGAACATGACTCCAGAATAAGGATGAATATGACGCAATATCACCATGAAAATGACGCATCATCACCACAGGTACAAAACGTGTCCATAAAAATGCATCACCTTCCCCCACAGTCTGTTTTGTTGGGGTGAGGGGGAAGGAAAGGGGTAAATACGGACAGGTTCATGTGATGGGACTTGCCCCGCTCCTGTGCCAGGTAAGTTACGGGCTCACCATAGCCCGTGCTACTTGGAACTTGTTCCGAGTAGCTGAATTTATAACAACAATGTGTGTGTGTGTGTGTGTGTGTGTGTGTGTGTGTGTGTGTGTGTGTATGTGTGTGTGTGTGTGTGTGTGTGTGTGTGTGTGTGTGTGTGTGTGTGTGTGTGTGTGTGTGTGTGTATGTGTGTGTGTGTGTGTGTGTGTGTGTGTGTGTGTGTGTGTGTGTGTGTATGTGTGTGTGTGTGTGTGTGTGTGTGTGTGTGTGTGTGTGTGTGTGTGTGTGTGTGTGTGTGTGTGTGTACTCACCTAGTTGTACTCACCTAGTTGTGTTTGCGGGGGTTGAGCTCTGGCTCTTTGGTCCCGCCTCTCAACCGTCAATCAACAAAAAATTGAGTGGGAATCTAATTCCCTCCTTCCTTTTCTTGATGTTCATGTTCACAGCTCTGTGTCTGGGTTCTCTTTCCCAGAGAACCCAGAGTGTCTGGGTTCTGTGTGTGTGTGTGTGTGTGTGTGTGTGTGTGTGTGTGTGTGTGTGTGTGTGTGTGTGTGTGTGTGTGTGTGTGTGTGTGTGTGTGTGTGTGTGTATGTGTGTGTGTGTGTGTGTGTGTTGACAGCTAAGCTAAGCTTGCTCTCTCTTGTTATGGAGCTGCTAGTGTGTAAGGTATTTCCTCACGTATTTCAGCATATATGGGTGTCTATAGATGTGTGTACACACATGTGTGTACATGTGAATGCTGTGTAGTATTCACATGTACACACTCAGATGGTTGTGTACATGTTTTGATGCTCTGCTCGGGGCTAATTTGATTATTTTTAATTATTTTTTTATTATTAGGGAGGGGGAGTTAGGTCAGCATTTCATCTAGGAATTATATATAGCGGGGCTTACTTTCCATTGAGTAGATCCAAGCTCTTGGGCCCCGAGCTGCGGGGGCGGGGCATCTCATCTTGTAGTCACTCTAGCATTGGGTCTTCTAAATTTTAGATAGCGTTCCACACCCTGGTGGCTTGGTGCTGTAGTCTGAGGTTTCTGACCATTGAACGTGACTCGAGTCCCTCTTTCCCTCCCACGAGCAACATGCAATATTCAATCAACACACACTTAGTGGCTCTTTGCCAGAGGTTTGCACGAGCGTAATCTAAGTGCTAAAATGAAAAAAAGTCGAATAAATCAATTTTGTAAACACGACCACGGTCCATTTGACAGCAGTAAATAGAACCGGGAACCGCATCGATCATTTTATGATGAATTAGATATGCAAGAAAAGCGAAGAAGGTCAGTCCCGTTGGAGAGTATAGAAAGTATTGCAAGGTTGACTTTTTTCTGGCAGGGATATTCCTGTTGACCAGACCACACACTAGAAGTCGAAGGGACGCCGACGTTTCGGTCCGTCCTGGACCACAATCGACTTGAGAATGGTCCAGGACGGACCGAAACGTCGTCGTCCCTTCAACTTCTAGTGTGTGGTCTGGTCAACATACTTCAGCCACGTTATTGTGACTCATCGCCTTCTTGGAAATAATTGTTGTGTACCTGAGAGTTATTCCTGAGAGTTGTACCTGAGAGTTGTGTACCTGAGAGTTATTCGTCATTTGCAATATTGATATCAACGCCTGTTGTAAATGCTGCAGTAGCTATTGTATTTTATGATCAGAAAAATTGACGGTCGACTGCTGGTATTCACTTCAAGCTGCCGTATATCTTGCGAGTACTATGCGTCCGCATGATTGACAGTAATTGCTTGCAACGTTTGGTGCCAACATCAAGTCAACCTTCTTTCTGGAGCAAGGCCCAACAGACTGCTGGAACACGGTGTGTAGTTACAAACTAAACAAGATCCCCACTGAGATTAAGCAGGTACAGAAGTTGTTGAACACTATGAACATAATCTTACTTAAGCCAATATACGACTCACAAACACTCATCCACCGACTAAGTAATATTAAAAATGGGTAACATTTAGTGTACCAGCCAGAGGAATATACCCAGGAATATCCCTGTGCAGGCGATGAGTCACAATAATGTGGCTGAAGTATGTTGACCAGACCCCACACTAGAAGTTGAAGGGACGACGACGTTTCGGTCCGTCCTGGACCATTCTCAAGTCGATTGTGGTCCAGGACGGACCGAAACGTCGTCGTCCCTTCAACTTCTAGTGTGTGGTCTGGTCAACATTTCCAAGAATCTGGACTTCTTCAGTCATCGGCGCTACAAAAAGATAGGAAAAAAAAAGTAAAGAAACCAAATCACTGCCAAATTCATTACTTATTTTCAAAACTTATTTAACAAATCTATCAAGTTTGAGGGAAACAAATATGGAGAGGAAAATATAAAAGAGGAAGAACTGAACAATGGCATAGAACTAATTAAATACAAATATTAAGAGTATTTTAAAGAAATTATAACACCGAACAGAAAACTGGATGAATAATCAAGATGTTCTGTAAGCACTCTTATATAAGAGTCAAGATGTTCTATAAGCACTCTTATATGAGTCAAGATGTTCTATAAGCACTCTTATATGAGTCAAGATGTTCTATAAGCTCTCTTATATAAGAGTCAAGATGTTCTATAAGCACTCTTATATGAGTCAAGATGTTCTATAAGCACTCTTATATGAGTCAAGATGTTCTATAAGCACTCTTATATAAGAGTCAAGATGTTCTATAAGCACTCACATCAATTATTGGTGTGTAAGACCACTTTTTATAATCGCGAGGTCTGGGTGAATATGTACAACGCAATACAGCCACGTCGATTACATTTTTTTTTAGTTATGCCTTCGAAAAATCAGAGAGCATTCTCAGAACTATATATATATATATATATATATATATATATATATATATATATATATATATATATATATATATATATATATATATATATATATATATATATAATGTGTGTTTGTGTTGATCATGTTCTTGTGAACTGCGGCGTTTTAAGTTCATAGTTTTTTTTAAACCTCTGAGTATTTTGCATTGGTGTGAACTCGTGTCTTTGATCTGATCAAGAAATCTGTTGCTTGTTCAGCTAAATTTTTCTTAGCCTCAGTAAATTTTATGAAAAGGTCAAGTGCAACACAAGGGGACAACACCTTCAAGCTCACAATGTCGCTCAGACAACAGGACAAGCTTTTTCACCCAAAGGAATGTAGACCCATGGAACCGCCTACCCGTCGAAGCTGTAAATGCAAAGTTATTACTTCAGTATAAAATCCAGGTAGGAAACATCTTCCAGAACAAGGAGGATATGTTTATATATATATATATATATATATATATATATATATATATATATATATGTCGTACCTAATAGCCAGAACGCACTTCTCAGCCTACTATTCAAGGCCCGATTTGCCTAATAAGCCAAGTTTTCATGAATTAATGTTTTTTCGTCTACCTAACCTACCTAACCTAACCTAACCTTGCTTTTTTTGGCTACCTAACCTAACCTTACCTATAAATATAGGTTAGGTTAGGTTAGGTAGGGTTGGTTAGGTTCGGTCATATATCTACGTTAATTTTAACTCCAATAAAAAAAAATTGACCTCATACATAGAGAAAAGGGTTGCTTTATCATTTCATAAGAAAAAAATTATAGTAAATATATTAATTCAGGAAAACTTGGCTTATTAGGCAAATCGGGCCATGAATAGTAGGCTGAGAAGTGAGTTCTGGCTACTAGGTACGACATATATATATATATATATATATATATATATATATGTCGTTTATATATATATATATATATATATATATATAAATATATAAACACACACGTATTTATTTTATATGCTTTTTATATATCTTTAATGGAAACAGAATAAAAGCTGAACTTTTTACTATTGAAATTAAGAAGTATGGATGGAGGTGGGGATCTGGATTGGGGGAGGGGGTGATGTTGAGGGGCTAGAGGAGGGGGTGACGTAGAAGGTGAGAGATAGATGGGGGGGGGTTAGTAGAGGTGATAGTAGGGGGGAGGGGGGATCTGTAGAGGGGGAGAAATGGTGAAAAAGTGCTGTCGAGTGCAGATGATAGACACAGGTGGTGAAGAAGGTGTAGGGGAGGGGGTGCTGTAGAAATGAAAGATGGGGGAAGGTCGAGGGGGTGAGGGAGGTGTTGTGGTGGGGGTCTGGAAGGTGGAGGGTAAGGTGGGGGGGGGATGGTGGTAGTGGAGGGGGTGTAGAAGGAATTAGACATGTGGTTGCACCAAGAATGGTAGTTTACAGCATGATGGACTACTTCACCCAGCTTTGATCATGCACCAAAGTCATGTGTACTCAGCTCATGTGTACTCACGTCATGTGTACTCAGCTCATGTGTACTCACGTCATGTGTACTCAGCTCATGTGTACTACTGTACCATTACCCCCAGCACAACGTACTCTAGCCTCATGCACGTGTTGTTGTTTCCCAATTACATTTGTAAATATTCTAATGTCGTGAATTGCTGCATGACATATATGATATTTACAGTGTACAAATGTTGTAAATCACCATGTCATGTATTAACATATCCTAAAGTCATGTATTACTGTATTCTTCCGTCATGTATCACTGTATACATAAACCACATATTGATATACTGTATAGACACTATGGTCAGAATACACCACGATAGGATCATTAATAAGATAATCTAGCAGCATTAAAGACAGACCGAATGACAACATGAGCCAACACAGAAGTGCTTAGGCCAGCCTAGAGTCGATTAGGAATAGAGAATAGAACAAACAGGAGGCTGCAACCTGTCACAAACAGGGGGCTGCAACCTGTTGCAAACAGGGGGCTGCAACCTGTTGCAAACAGGGGGCTGCAACCTGTTGCAAACAGGGGGCTGCAATCTGTCACAAACAGGGGCCTGCAACCTGTCACAAACAGGGGGCTGCAACCTGTCACAAACAGGGGGCTGCAACCTGTCACAAACAGGGGGCTGCAACCTGTTGCAAACAGGGGGCTGCAACCTGTCACAAACAGGGGGCTGCAACCTGTCACAAACAGGGGGCTGCAACCTGTCACAAACAGGGGGCTGCAACCTGTCACAAACAGGGGGCTGCAACCTGTCACAAACAGGGGGCTGCAACCTGTCACAAACAGGGGGCTGCAACCTGTTGCAAACAGGTCACTGCAAGGTCGGGTGTTCCTACTTATTCTGTTTCTATGTCAACAACTAGAGCCTGCACAGAGGATACAGAATTATTCATATCCATGTTTACAGGCGTTGCAAAGCTAATGAGAAGAATTGCAACATAGTTAATAACTTGTGGAATATTGCAAAAGACCTCAGGGAGAGTCAGAGATGGGGGAGGAAAGTAGCACCTTCTGTTGCCTATCACACATGTTACAAAATGTTAGGTAATTACACTTAGGTAATTACACACACACACACACACACACACACATACACAGCCATACAAGATTCTCAGAGGAATTGATAGGGTTATCTTGAGATGATTTCGGGGCTTAGCGTCCTCGCGGCCCGATCCTCGACCAGGCTTCCTTTTTGTTAAACATCCCCCAGGAAGCAGCTCGTAGCAGCTGTCTAACTCCCAGGTACCTATTTACTGCAAGGTAACAGGGGGCATCAGGGTGAAAGAAACATTTTGGCCATTTGTCTCCGCCTCCACCGGGAATCGAACCCGGAACCACAGAACTATGAATCTGAAGCGCTGTCCCCTCAGCTGTCAGGCGCCTATATAGAGACAATATATTTAACACAAGGGGCACACGCACAAAGGGACACAGGTGGAAACTGAGAACCCAGATGAACCAAAGAGATATTAGAAAGAACTTTTTTAATGTTAGTTAACAAATTTGTTAGTAGTTAACTAACAGTTCTGTGAGTAGTTAACAAATTGAATGCATTAGGCAGTGATGTGGTGGAGGCAGATTCCATATAGTTTCAAATGTAGTTATGATAAAGCCTAATAGGCTCAGGAACCTGTACGCCAGGTGATTGATAGCTGAGACGCGGGACCGAGGAGCCAAAGCTCAACCCCCGCAAGCACAACTAGGATAGCACACACCCACACACGTGAGAAGGTGGTGGAGGCCAAGACCGTCAGTAGTTTCAAAGCGTTATATGACAAAGAGTGCTAGGAAGACGGGACACCACGGGCGTAGCTCTCATCCTGTAACTACACTTAGGTAATTACACACACACACACACACACTCAACACGAACTGGAATCCCAGAATGGGAACTACACAAGACTACAGCACTATCTTGGCCAAGTGAAATGGGATGCTGACCTGGAAGGAAAATATGTAAATTAAATGATGGAGCACATCCCCTGGAGACGTGCACAGGCAGTTGACAGATGCTATGCTAGGAGGAGGAGGAGGAGCACGAGAAGCAGGAGGAGTAGGAAGAAGACATACTTAGGAGGAGGTAGACATACTTACCTTAGGAGGAGGAAGACATACTTACCTTAGGAGGAGGAAGACATACTTACCTTAGGAGGAGGAAGACATACAAGCCTCAACAAAAGTTGCATGAAACTGGTACCGAAAAGTATGTTAGAAACTTTTTGGGATCTTAAAACACAGGATAATACACACATTACACAGTCTCCGGGCGAGTGTGATTCACAGCTAAATCACACAAGAGTAAACTAACAAAATAGCCTGTGGCCAGATTCACAAATCAGTTACGCAAACACTTACGAACCTGTACATCTTTTCTCAATCTTTGGCGGCTTTGTTTGCAATTATTAAACAGTTAATGAGCTCCGAAGCACCAGGAGGCTGTTTATAACAATATCAACAGTTGAATGGCAAGTTTGCATGCTTGTAAACTGTTTAATAAATGTAACCAAAGCCGTCAAAGATTGAGGAAAGATGTACACGTTCGTAAGTGTTTGCGTAAGTGCTTTCGTGAATCTGGCCCCTGGGCTCTGGGGCGCCCGTCAGCACCCAGTACCCACAAAACAAGGACAGGTTTTTCATAACTAAGTGAAAAGTGAAAAGAGAAAATAAACGCTGGAAGAGTGTCAAAAGTATCTAACGAGGGAACGATGTCGTTTACAATTATGCGAGACAAAGTAAAATGAAATGATAATGCTAATTAAATGAAAACAAACGAAAAAAAACGAGGAATGAGAGTACATGAAAGAGGGAATAATGATCGGAATGGAACAATGAGGATTTCTTATTACAAGTCCAACCATTTGGACTGGACGGTAGAGCGACGGTCTCGCTTCTTGCGGGTCAGCGTTCAATCCCTAACCGTCGAAGTGCTTGGGCACCATTCCTTTCCTCCGTCTTATCCCAAATGCCTATCCTCATCTTTTCAAAGAGCTCTATATAGTCATATTGGCTTAGCGCTTTCTCCTGATACATAAAATACCTCTCTCGTATGGTAATGGTATGGTAGTTACGAGAGAGCAATAAGCCAGTAAAATTGTTTATCACTTTGAAGATGCACGATGACAAGGATCTGGGATACGAGGACAAGAAGCTGGGATACGAGGACAAGGATCTGGGATATGAGGACAAGAAGCTGGGATACGAGGACAAGGATCTGGGATATGAGGACAAAAAGCTGGGATACGAGGACAAAGATCTGGGATACGAGGACAAGAAGCTGGGATACGAGGACAAGGATCAGGGATACGAGGACAAAGATCTGGGATACGAGGACAAGAAGCTGGGATACGAGGACAAGAAGCTAGGGTACGAGGACAAGGATCAGGAACACGAGGACAGAAGGAAGGATTAGTGCCCAACCTCTTCGACTATCTGGGATCGAACACCATGCCTGTAAAATACAAGGCCAACCCTGTACTAACCAGTAAAAGTGGAGGGGGCGGTGGATGGAACAGTGCCGGACGTGATGGAACAGTGCCGGACGTGATGGAACAGTGCCGGACGTGATGGAACAGTGGCAAAGTGCCGGAAGATTGAAAATGAACTGTTGCTGTATCAATGAATAAAAATAAATCTGAAATAAGTTGTGTTGCGTGGTTAAAGTCAGTGTGTAGGTGTGTGTACAATACACCAGTGTGTGTGTGTATGTGTGTGTACGATACACCAGTGTGTGTGTACAATACTCCAGTGTGTGTGTATGTGTGTGTATAATACTTCAGTGTGTGTGTGTATGTGTGTGTATAATACTTCAGTGTGTGTGTATGTGTGTGTACAATACACCAGTGTGTGTGTGTACAATACTCCAGTGTGTGTGTGTATGTGTGTGTATAATACTTCAGTGTGTGTACAATACACCAGTGTGGGAGTACACTATAATACTCTGTGTGTACATTATGCTCGCGTTATATAAAAGCTTATATAAAAGACATACATGAAATACTAAAAGGTTCACATGGCTTTTATGCACTCACAAAATTCATTTAACAAAACTCGTAAAACGCACATTTTGAAGAGTGATCAGCAGGTATAAAGTTGTTACCCCTAATAGAAAATGGGCAACACGATAGGCTAACTCCAAATCATTTATTTATTTATTTATGTAACAAAGAAGGCGTATTGACTACAGGCAATTGTAACAACAATACACATTACGCATCAACAAGCATTAGTATACACAATCATACACATACAACAAGAAACATGATAGAGAACAACAAATTAACAGCTAATCAATTCTGAAACGAATGCAACTTGAAAACTCACTTAAAATACATTTATACAAATTAACTACTTTTATACAAATTAACTACTCAATTGGTACAACTGGTGTATGATATACTCCGTGATCCGCTATAATTGTGGAGTTAAAATTTACTGGTTAAACTATACTTATGCAAGAACGTAAATTCAAATCAGATGTAATATTTGGGTGTTTCAGTTCAACTCTCGCGTGATGTGGGCGAGTAGTGGAATGAATTGCCGAGCTGTACGGAATTTTTAAGAATGTATTTGCTCATTCTATTATAGAGATTGTGAGCTTCGTGGAGCAGATTAACTTTGTGGCAATTCGGCGCGAGTGGGGAGTTGAGTGCGTGCGTGCACATTGAGTGTATGGTGTGTACACACACACACACACACACACACACACACACACACACACACACACACACACACACACACACACACACACACGCACACACACGCACACACACACACACACACACACACACACACACACACACACACACACACACACACACACACACACACACACACACACACACAGGGGCCTTCTCGCAGCTGAGTTGACAGCCCTCGAGGGTCGCAGTCCAAATGGCCCAGGGTTCGATTCCCGCCGAAAGTGAAAACAAATGGGCAGAGTTTCTTTCACCCAGATGCCTCTGTCCACTTAGCAGTAAAGAGGTACCTGGGAGTTAGACAGCTGCTACGGGCTGCTTCCTATATGTATATGCGTGTTAAAGAGAAATAAATGTAGTAGATATAATAGGGTTAGCTTAACCTAACCTAACCTAACCTAACCTAACCTAACCTAACCTAACCTAACCTAACCTTGGATAACTTAACCTAACTTACCCTAACCTTGGATAACTTAACCTAACCTAACCTAACCTTGGATAACTTAACCTAACTTACCCTAACCTTGGATAACCTAACCTAACCTAACCTAACCTTGGATAACTTATCCTAACTTACCCTAACCTAATCACGATGTCCTGAACAAGGAGCTAAGAAGCACCGTATAGCAACCAACCTCCTTAAGCGCATATTTCAATCACTGGACCAACTTAATAGACCTCAAGCACGAGTCCCACCCATAAATCACAGGAGTAAATCACAGAGCCGGATTAACGGAACCCCTCAATCCAAGACATCCATCACTAATCTAATCACAGAGCCATGCTGGTTTTGCACTAGGATTATCCACCGCGTTCTATCGATTCGCCACTCCGTAAAAACATACAACTGTTTTCCATAACCAGAAACGAATGAACCCAAGCAACCCACCAAACATATCAAAGCCTATGCAAAGAAAACGTGAATATTACGATGCTTTAATATTTACTAATACGTAAGAAATTGTACCGTATTGGTTAATTTCGTAAAAAAAAAAACATATTAGGTGAGCAAGGGGTTCAGTCCCTGAGCCTATTATGTGCCTCTGTAACCCTTTCCACTACCGCCCACAAGATGGGTATAGGGTGCATAATAAATGAACTAAACTAAATAAAACTCGCCTAATAGGTTGAAAATGGGACGTATTAGTACAAATTAAAGCACCTTAATATTGACGCTTTCTGCGTATCGGCCTCCATTCCAGCCTCCTGAAATGAAAGTACCCATAGTAACTATTTGGTCAAAAGTACCAATATGTACTGATGGATCTCCAAAAAGTTCACTTTTGTAGAATTGAATTTGAACAAACCATAAACTTTTTTTTTAACCACACAAGTATAAGACCTAAGCTAATCTCTCCTAGCAATCCTAGGCCTATAACACTATATCTTAAGACCCAATATACTATATATATATATATATATATATATATATATATATATATATATATATATATAAATATATATATATGCGCTATATTATGCTTAAGAATATTTTTTAGTTCAATTTCTCGGACTCTATAAAATTATAAGTACAAAAACTGAACTTTTGTGGGGGACCATCACTACATATTTATACTTTTTTACAAAATAGTGGGATACAAGACGGGATAGTGGGCTACAAAAAGTGGGATACAAAAGAGGGGATAGTGGATTACAAAATAGTACAAAAGAGGGGATAGTGGGTTACAAAAGGTTCGCAAACTCCTGAGATATTGCGTTTGTTCACGCTGAGGAGACATGAAAGCGGTGAACACAGCAGTATGAACAACTTGCACACTGTAACCTCCGTGTTGTGTGTTCTGGTACATATTTACCTGGACGCACAGGGACGCCGGCAGGTACATACACCGATGCACAGGGGGCAATAGTCTCTCACCTGTCACAGACGCTACAGTCTTTCACCTGTCACAGGCGCTTCAGTCTCTCACCTGTCACAGACGCTACAGTCTCTCACCTGTCACAGACGCTACAGTCTTTCACCTGTCACAGGCGCTTCAGTCTCTCACCTGTCACAGACGCTACAGTCTTTCACCTGTCACAGGCGCTTCAGTCTCTCCCCTGTCACAGACGCTACAGTCTCTCACCTGTCACAGACGCTACAGTCCCTCACCTGTCACAGGGGCTATAGTCTCTCACCTGTCACAGGGGCTATAGTCTCTCACCTGTCACAGACGCTACAGTCTCTCACCTGTCACAGACGCTACAGTCTCTCACCTGTCACAGGCGCAATAGTCTCTCACCTGTCACAGACGCTACAGTCTCTCACCTGTCACAGACGCTACAGTCTCTCACCTGTCACAGGCGCTACAGTCTCTCACCTGTCACAGACGCTACAGTCTCTCGCCTGTCACAGGCGCTACAGTCTCTCACCTGTCACAGGCGCAATAGTCTCTCACCTGTCACAGGCGCTACAGTCTCTCACCTGTCACAGGGGCTATAGTCTCTCACCTGTCACACAAGGCTATATATATTTAAATCCCTCTAAAAATGGATTTAACTAATCACTCGCGTTGAATTTAGCCCCCAGAGGCTTGGTTAATAATAGTCCTGTGATGCCATTTCTCTGATGTCATTTATATACATACATGTATATAGGTTAGACATGTATATGAATGAGTTTGGGTGGATATAAATAGGAGCTGCCTTTTTTTTAAGGGCCAATAATAGATGTTCTACAGGTTCCTTAATTATTTTGTTGGGGGAGCAGTATAGATCGTAATGCCTTGTGGAACATAGGAATCCAGGCAGGACCTAGGGATTAATTTTACAATATTGGTAGTTCTCTTATTAAGTCTTCAGACCTTGGCACGATATGGGTTTAGTTATGGCTAATGCATGCAAAAATAAACACCCACCCATCCACACACACACACACACACACACACACACACACACACACACACACACACACACACACACACACACACACACACACATATGTGATAAGGAGTATCTTATATGACAAGGAGTACTGGGAAGACGGGACACCACGAGCTTAGCTCTCATCCTGTAACTACACTTAGGTAATTACACTTAGGTAATTACACACACACACACACACACACACACACACACACACACACACACACACACACACACACACACACACACACACACACACACAGACACACACACACATACACACACTATTTTTAACGTTGAGACAGATTAGGTTGTCAGTTTATAGATTGATCCATTCGTGTTTCAGGAACCATTTAAGGGTCGACCCATTCGTGAATCTGAGTGGTGGTGCCGTAGATGGAAGAGAAAAGGAAAAGGAAGAGGTTTGTGTCATCAAAAAGAGGTTGTGGGGTAAAAAAGAAGTTTGGGGGGTCACACCACGGGCACTGTGGACCCCATACCCCACTCGCCAGGCGGGTCAAACTGGCAGGCTTGTGTTACAACCCCTTGACAGCCAAAACCCACTTATCCGAGTTATCGCACATCAATACCCAGAGTGACTCTTTGCTATTACTGCGGAATCTTCACCCTTCCGGCCCCCTGTCCCAGAGTCGACCTCCGGCCCACGCCTCGACCCTCCCACACACACACACTCTCTCGTATGACATACACACGTAAATAACCTTTATTCGCTAGAGAGCCATCATACATTCCCTTTGAATAGTCCCTAATTGCTGGCCCGCAGGTAGTCTAAATCGACCGAGAATCGCCTTTCCCTAACAAACCATATTACCAACTGTATTTATTCAAGCTAATTCAATTATACCCAGCAGTGACTGGGGAAAAAAAACAGAAGAGGAAGGTAATGGATAGCAATTTGACGTGCAGGTGTATCAGAGGTTGTCAGCCGTGTGTTTTTTTTTCCAGGGCTAACACAGCTTGGAGAAGCGGCGTCAGGCATGCAAGATTTCAATTACCAGACTCAGGTAAATGCAGGTAAATTACCGGTGTTTGGATATGAGGTGTGAGGGGGCTAGATAGCTGGCTTAGGGGGGAGGGAGGAAAGGGGGAGAAGGGAGAGGGAAAGGAGGCAGGGATAGGGATGGGGAGGGAGAAGGACCAAGGGAAGGGAGGAAGGCAGGGGGGGGGGGGAAGGGATAGATGCATACAGGTAAGGTGAATAGGGAAGGGGGGTTGGGGGATATTGATTAGGGGGGGGGGAGAAATGTAAGCGCTAGGAAGGGGTTGAAAGGGGAAATTTGGTGGGAGGGGAATGTGAGGGGGGAAGGGCAGGACGAAGGCGTGGGGAGACTTGGGGAATGGAGTCAAAGAGAAACAAAGGTACACCAACTAGAGTCAAGGGAACCAAAGGTACACTAACAGGAGTCAAGAGAACAAGGGTACACTAACAGGAGTCAAGGGAAACAAAGGTACACAAACTGGAGTCAAGAGAAACAAAGGTACACCAACTGACGTCAAGAGAAACAAAGGTACATCCAAAAGAAACAAAGGAACACCAGGGTTGTCACCGGAAACAACAATACAACAAAGGTGTCAAGAGAAACGGTACAAAAAGAGGCTCAAAGCAACCAACGGTACAAGGGTGTCAAAGTAAACAATAGTACACTAAGAGTACTACCAAGGCAAACAACAATTCATCAAGGTGTTGTCATCTTCATAATATAACTTTCCCAAAAAAGATAACAAGATGGACAACATTATCTAGAGTATAGCGAGCCAAACACGCTCGAGTAACGTTTATTTAACGCCATCGACGTATAATCAACACTATCGACGCTGACGCATCGTCGAATTAACGTCGTCTGTCCTAACACGTGTCCACTGGGAAGTATACTTAACCAAATCCATTTTGACTATGACCAAAAAGTTAAGAGCCTCATAAGGTCTAAGTCAAGAGGCCGTCCATACGTGACATCAAAATTCATGCTTTAATCACATGATGAGATAACGAGGAGATAAAACATCTATTTATCTCCAGATACCACAACACAGATCCGTTAAGAACAAAGAAAAAAATCTTATAGTCTCTTATAATTTCTTATAATTTCCTTGTTGAACATCACCACTGTAAGCTAGTTGGTTAGTGATGTTGCTAACATCACCATCACACCAGGAACATCACCATCACTCCAGGATCATCACCATCACACCACCCTCACCATCACACCAGGATCATCACCATCACACCAGGGTTACCAACAGCACGCATGCTACCCAGCTGTTCATTACTAGTGAATGCCAGCAATATGAGGCCAGTGGCCCCCTGAGACTCACGTGGCCCTGTGTCACGCCAACCACCAATCACCGACCATGGACTTGCGTCGTTACGACCCGATGATAACTGGCGATCCTCCACGGCGTCATAAGTCTGGCCTGATGAATATTATGGTACGCCGGGCGCCGCTTCGCCAGGGTACACAATTGGTGTTCATTTGACAAGCTTTATTTGCTACTAATGCTGCTGACGAATCATCGAGCGTTTGTCGAACTTTATCACCTATAATGCTTATGGAACGCCGGGCACCCGTTCGCCAGACGAAACTTGCCACTATCACGCGGGGCACGCGGGACTTGTGAACCTGTGGTCCTGGGTTCGATCCCAGGCGCCGGCGAGAAACAATGGGCAGAGTTTCTTTCACCCTATGCCCCTGTTACCTAGCAGTAAAATAGGTACCTGGGTGTTAGTCAGCTGTCACGGGCTGCTTCCTGGGGGTGGAGGCCTGGTCGAGGACCGGGCCGCGGGGACACTAAAAAGCCCCGAAATCATCTCAAGATAACCTCAAGATCTCAAGAAGATCATCAGAGTAAGCAGCTCTGCCAGGCTCACTCGTTAATAAGACTAAGCATTGTTTTACATAATAAATGATTGCAGCTTGATAATACAAAATAAATTAGTTTAAATTAGATAATAAAAATAAATTGGATTGAGCTCCGGTTCTTGGGTCTCGCCTTAAATCTGGCAATTTTGTGGATTGAAAATGAAATAATGATTTAAAATGAAATAATGATTGAGTGGGTAATCAATAATAAATAAATAAATAATAATATTAGTGGGTAAGGAGCCTGATAACGGTGTACCGAGTGCACCGTTGATAACGGTGCACTCACTGAGTACACCACTGATAACGGTGAACTCTCTGAGTACAGAGTTCATATCTAAATTACATCACCCTTGTGAAGGAGGAAATGTATATGTTTATCTCTCAGAATGTTTGGTAATATGTTTATTGTTTGTGATGTGTGTATATGTATGTATTAACACCATGTACTGAACGGGTTGAGAATAGCTTGAGCTACCTCATCCCTTTGTGTGTATTTTACCTCAATAAACTTATTTCAATTTCAATTTCAATAGTCAAGAGATAAGTCCCGTTGTCGGCAAGAGGAAGGCTGTCCTATCAATATACCACTAGACTAACTACCGAACTACCTTTTCCACAGGATGCCCCCCCCCCACAACAACTCCGAAACTCCTGGGAATCATCTCTGTCCTGCCCGGGGAGTCCCTCAATTGTGTCGGTAACGTAGACCACTGCGCTACATATACGCCAATCGAGCGATTATCGAAAAGACTCAAATTCACTGGATTACGAAGCGAGGGATTATCGCCTGACTTCATTAACTGCTCATCTTACGGTGATATAAAAAACATACATGTACCAGCTTTCATTGAAGAGGTTAAGTCCGAAATATATTAATAATTGCATTAATGAAATGAAGTTGTTAATTTACTAGTTCACAATTCTGCAATAGAGAATTATCTGTCTCTCTCTTACACACAAAATATTGCAACAATTAGCAGTATCATGCAAGCCTTCACATTTGCCTCATTCTCGGGCACATTCATGTAGCAATTTGTGGAAACATTCTAAATTAAACATGGAAAATCTTATTGTAACTGGTCTGAGCTCATCAAGAGCACAGATTAATATCTAAATTACTAGGAATATTGCGAATTCAAACTCCAAACACACTTTTATCCCACAGGGAGAGTCAGGTGTGTCTCTTAACTTCCCTAAATTCAAACGTGCAACACTGCAACACCGTCTATAGTGAAAAGGAAAATGGG
>NC_091242.1:6762300-6764800 GCF_040958095.1 Procambarus clarkii | reverse complement strand
GTTGAGTTCTGGTTCTTATATTTACAATTATTACTTAACCTATACCTATAATAGGTTAAGTAATAATTGTAATTACGAAGCAATAAGATGCTTATCTTAACATACTAAGAAGGTTAGGTAAGGTCGGTGTTTTCTATGAAGCTTTTCAAGGTAAACTAGTATGTTTAGTATGTCACATATGCACGTATTTAATAAGTCAATATTGACTATACGAAAGTGCGAGAACGGGTTGACGTCTCATAGAACACGAATATACTGTAATGACATGTAAAAGTTCCACATTTAGGAGTGTGCTCTTCACCCTCACTCCCACTTTCAAATATCAATATTCGAGTCCAATCAAATATTTTAATGATTGATAACAAGTTTAGTTAAGAACATTAGAACAAAGGTAACTGCAGAAGGCCTATTGGCCCGTACGAGGCAGCTCCTATCTATAACCACCCAATCCCACACATATACTTGTCCAACCCGCGCTTGAAACAATCGAGGGACCCCACCTCCACCACGTTACGTGGTAATTGGTTCCACAAATCAACAACCCTGTTACCGAACCAGTATTTACCCAAGTCTTTCCTAAATCTAAACTTATCCAATTTATACCCATGCGGAGTTGAATGTTAATCAATGGAGGAAGCTCACGGATATAGATAACTTCATGTGTGAGCCGCCTCCTACGGTCACTGGTACAATGTGATGACTGTAGTTCATTGTATGCATTATAAAAAGTGCATTGTAAGAGCTCTTACATTACCTTCCGTGTTTAAGTGCTCAATAACACACTACACTATTTAACAGATCTGTAACCCTGTTTCTTCTGTACACGGAGGACAGAAGAAAGCGTATATAAGCTGGTTAGCAACGAATAAAGTACTCCATTTGGTCACCATTTGGTCCGGGAGACATCTCCCGTCACGCAGGGCGCGCCTCCACAGATCTCCAGTATCATCTTTTGATACTGGTAATGGCTCGAAAGGGCCACCACTTACGGGCTATTCATGCCCGTGCCACCTTTTGGGTGGCTTAATCTTCATCAATCGAATAAAGTAAGTGTTCACAACTGTGGTAGAAAATAAATTAAAATCAAAAACAAAATGTGTTCTCTCTACCCGTCCAGCCCCGTGGCCCTATCTGTCTCGCTCTTATAACAGATGTCTGTCTACGGCCGCGGAACACCGCACCAGGTATCTTGGAGGACGGGCATGTGGGCGGGACTGGCTGTTATCAGCAAATGACCTGAGGGTCCTTAACCACTGTCAGTATCTTGCCAGGTTAAAGTTTTAAAAAAACTAATTTTTTTCTCCTCTCCCTCTCTCTCTAGCCCCTCTCTTCCTCCCCGTCAGTTGCGCGAAGAAAAATTAATTTATTTGTAACAGCGAGGTCCATTTTAAGTTTAAATTTAAAGAAATTTACGTAATTAAAAAAATCATTTTATTATTATTATTTACACACATGACAGGGGGCGCCTGACAGCTGGATGGACAGCGCTTCGGATTCGTAGTCCTGGGGTTCCGGGTTCGATCCCCGGTGGAGGCGGAGAGAAATGGGCAAAATGTTTCTTTCACCTTGATGATGCCCCTCTTACCTAGCAGTAAATAGATACTTGGGAGTTAGACATCTGCTACGGGCTGCTTCCTGGGGATGTGTAACAAAAAGGAGGCCTGGTCGAGGACCGGGCCGCGGGGACGCTAAAGCCCCGAAATCATCTCAAGATACACAGTCAATACGTGAAATAACCTTACCTTACGAAGCGTTAGAAAAATTAGTAAAACTAGATTTTCAACTCTAACGTAATAGGTCGCATTTTTTTTTTACGGAATCGACTAATCCGTTAAAAAATGCGACCTACTGTAAAATTTAGAGCATCGTAATATTGAAATTAACTATGCATCGGCCACGATAGGTTAGTGGATTGATGACCAGACCACACACTAGAGTGTGAAGGGACGACGACGTTTCGGTCCGTCCTGGACCATTCTCAAGTCGATTATATCACGCTGCTTTACTGGGAAAGTCCAACATCCACTCTCGAGCTCTTAACATGTATATCTTTAGTTCAGTTCATTTATTATGCACCCCATACCCATCTTGTGGCCGGTAGTGGAAAGGGTTACAGAGGCACATAATGGGCTCTGGGACTGAACCCCACAATTCATTTAGCTAAGCATGTATACCGATATACATGTATATCGACACAGCATTGGCGTCCAGACCACAAGGACCGATGATATTACGATCCAAAGGGCAGACCAGCTCTGGCAGACAGACCGGCAGGCGTTCAGAGACGCAATGTGGACTGAGAGGGAACATTAACTGCTCGCTAAAACGACATAGAACAACCCGTTCTCGCACTTTCTTATAGTCAATATTGACTTATTAAATAGGTGCATGTGTGACATACTAATTTATTGTAAATATTTTAGTTTACCTTGAAAAGCTTCATAGAAAACACCGACCTTACCTAACCTTCTTAGTATGTTAAGATAAGCATCTTATTGCT
>NC_091242.1:6699800-6759800 GCF_040958095.1 Procambarus clarkii | reverse complement strand
AGCGAGTATACATATGTTTATGTATTTAGCGAGTATACATGTGTTTATGTATTTAGCGAGTATACATGTGTTTATGTATTTAGCGAGTATACATGTGTTTATGTATTTAGCGAGTATACATGTGTATGTATTTGACGAGTATACATGTGTTTATATATCTGACAGGCGTACATGTGTATAATCAACAGGTGAGCATGGACGTACATATTTTATTCAATATGAATAGATCATACATTTTTTATTTACATTTTTTATTTAAGGATGTCCAATTTTTCGCAGATAAAAAGCTTAGCATTTAGTGCTGATTTTTCCATCCAATTTTTATATATTTTTTTATTAAAAATTTCCATCATGATTTTTCCAACATGATTTTTTTTTTTTGTAAATATTCACAAACTTATTTTCCAATTTCTCTCTCTTCTCCTTTACACACGCTATTTCACCCAATTTCCCTTCTTTATCTTTCTATTCCTAAAGTTACATTTAAAATTATACGCAATGAATTTTGCTCCAAAAATTTTGAATTCAATGCCATTTTTTTTTTAATTATTGGATTTTCAATTTAATTTTCAAATTGCTTCATCCTGGGTTTCATATGCTGTTTTCTGTATTGCTCTCAGCTTTTACTAATGCCCTTTTTACATGAAGAATTTTATTAATTTTATTTCTAGTTTGCTCCAACTGTGCTAATTAAGTTTCGCGCGGGTCTGGACCCATCAAAACACACACACACACACGCACACACACACACACACACATACACACGCACAAAAGGGGACACAGGTGGAAGCTTAGTACCCAGATGAGCCACAGAGACGTTAGAAAGAATTTTTTCAGTGTCAGAGTAGTTAATAAATGGAATGCATTAGGAAGTGATGTGGTGGAGGCTGACTCCATACACAGATTCAAATGTAGATATGATAAAGCCCAGTAGGCTCAGGAATCTGTACACCAGTTGATTGACAGTTGAGAGGCGGGACCAAAGAGCCAAAGCTCAACTCCCGCAAGCACAATTAGGTGAGTACACGCACACACACACACACACACACCACACACACACACACACACACACACACACACACACACACACACACACACATGTTGATGCTGACTTTTACAAACTCTCTCTCGCGTCCTTATGTGATAAGCGGTCCATGAGCTTTGCATATTTATAAATATTAATTGCTAATTATCAGCTCATCTTTCTATTTGTCTATTCCTGACGATTCTGACAGGCAGGAGGAACCAGAAATTGGGCAAAAATAGTTTTCCTATTTTTCAAACTATTTTGACTATTACTTCTATTTAGTCAGACTGATGTTCACCATCAACCTTGTGATGGGTTAAGTGCAGAACCCTCCAATACGTCGCATTTTTTACGGAATCGCCCAATCAGTTAATAATAAGATGTATTAATACAAAAATAAAGCACCGTAATATCGACGTTTTCTATACATCTGGATCAATAGGTTAGGTAGGTTGCTTGGGTTCGTACGCTTCTAGTTAGGGAAAACAGTTGCATTTATTACGGAGTGGCAAATGGAGAGAACAATCTGCTCCATTATTCCGTCCTTTCGAGCATTCACAACATCACTAAACAGATGAACTAAATTGCCCGAACCTAACCTAACCTTACCCCACGAACAGAAAACAGAACATCAGGGGGCCAGATTCACGAAAGCACTTACGCAAGCACTTACGAACGTTTACATCTTTCCTCAATCTTTGACGGCTTTGGTTACATTTATTAAATAGTTTACGAGCATGAAAACTTCCCATTTAACTGTTGTTATTGTTATAAACAGCCTCCTAGTGCTTCGGAGCTCATTAACTGTTTAATAATTGTAAACAAAGCCGCCAAAGATTTAGAAAAGATGTACAGGTTCGTAAGTGCTTGCGTAAGTGCTTTCGTGAATCTGGCCCCAGGTCAATTTTGCCAGCGTCTATTATTTTTAGTACAGCAGTCTTTGGTCTTAGGGGGGACTTATACGTCAAAATGCGACGTACTATGAGAGAGAACAGGCTGGTGCGTTCTATAAAATGATTCAGCCACTAGGAATATAATTATTCCAAAATTATATGTTATGGAGAAAAGTATAATTAAAATATACGACAATTCCCCCACGATAGATATTTTCCGTACAAAGGATAGTCTCCCTATAACGAATAATTCTCTATACAACGGATAATTACCCCTACAACGGATAACTTTTCAACAAAGGATAATTTCCTAAAGCATTTAAAGTTAGCAATGTCTTTCTTTTAACTTAAACCAGAATGTTGACCAGACTACACACTAGAAGGTGAAGGGACGACGACGTTTCGGCCCGTCCTGGACCATTCTCAAGTCGATTGTGGACGAAACGTCGTCGTCCCTTCACCTTCTAGTGTGTGGTCTGGTCAACATACTTTAGCCACGCTATTGTGACTCATCGCCTGCTTAAACCAGAATAATCGGCAACAGTTTCCTCCAATTTTCACGTCCCAATTTCCAAACCTCAATTTACAACCATTTCCAATAAACCCAAACTCAAATTGGTATCCATCTGTAATTATTTCCTCTTGCCCATCACGCTGCAATCCCCTTGTTGCATAGCTTACGTAACTGATACGCCTACTACGCATTGCTCACCTATCAGCTACGTCCAATGAACAGATCAACTCAATGATGACAATTACACTTTCGTGGAATCAGTAGCAGTAACAGGTAAGGTGCTCCAGTGGAAAACGGACTACTGAAGCATCAGAAAACAATTACTGTGACACGGGAGACATCTCCCGTCACGCAGGGCGCAGTCGCACCTCCACAGATCTCCAGTATCATCTATTGATACTGGTAATGGCTCGAAAGGGTCACCACTTACGGGGTATTCATGCCCGTGCCACCTTTTGGGTGGCTTAATCTTCATCAATCAATCAAATTACTGTGATACACCGTTCCTGTGCCAGGTAAGTCCACTACGGGCTCACCATAGCTCGTGCTACTTGCCCCGCTCCTGTGCCAGGTAAGTTACGAGCTCACCATAGCCCGTGCTACTTGGAACTTGTTCCGAGTAGCTGAATCTGTAACAACAACAACAACAATTACTGTGTGGAGTTACGGCCCAGCTCCTGTGCCAGGTAAGTCTAGTACGGGCTCACCATAGCCCGTGCTACTTGCAACTTTTAGTTCCCAGTAGCTGAATCTAAAACAACAGCAACAATTACTGTGTCTTACGGGCTATTCATGCCCGTGCCACCTCTTGAGTGGCTTATTCTTCATCAATCAATCGTTATTGTGAGGGGGGGGGGGTGAGGTAGGGGGAGAGACATCAGAATAAATAGCAAGATATCATCAGTAGAGTCCCACAGGGTTCTGTAATCTGACTTATCCTGTTTCTCGGTTATACGTAAACAATCTCACTGAGCGTAAAGACTTATTCCTTTCAATGATTGCTGACGATGTCAAAAATATGAAAAGGATTAAGACAGAAGAGGACAACAAGAGATTGCTAGATGATCTGGACAAACTGAAGGAATGATCCAACAAATGGCTTCAAGAGTTTAACTCAAGCAAGTGTAAAGTAATTTAAATACATGGAGGGACACGAATAGGCCGAAAGATATTAAATTGGGAGATGAAATCTGGTAGATAGATCTGGAGGTTGACATCACACCGAATTAACGCCTTGAAGCCCCACGTCAAAAGAAGTATCATTAACTTTTGACGTATAAGCCGAATTAACGCCTTGAAGCCCTTGAAGCCCCACGTCAAAAGAATGCCATCAGCGGCATATGCCAGGTTGGCCATCATAATTACTACCATTATAAACGTGTAAGGAATCATTCAGACCTTACATATCACGTTCGTCAGACCAGCAGGAATGTATGACAGAAAAAAATAGCTCGGGAGTCTGCCCATTAGCCAACCGATGGTTAGAAAGGCGGAGTCCACGAGTTAACAATTCTATCCCGCGGGCACAAAACTGAGAACACACAGACACACAGTTGACTGACAGTCGAGAGGCGGGACCAAAGAGCCCGCCTCTTTGGCTCTAAGGTTCAACCCCCGCAAGCACAACTAGGGTGAGTACAACTAGATGAGTACAACTAGTTGAGCACACACACACACACACACACACACACACACACACACACACACACACACTCACACACACGGGGATTGCAATGAGTGCCAAACGCAATTAACAACTCTTAATTGTAGAGTGCACGATGCAGATAGAGGCAAGCACAGTGACACAATGAGTGGAGGTAAAGGGAGGCGAAGGGAGATGAGTGGAGGTAAATTTCAAGTGAGTTGAGGTAAGAGGGGGGGGGGGAGGTTGGGTTGTGAGGATAGGGGGGTGTGGGGGGTGAAGGGGCGGGAGGTAGAGAGGGCTTATGAGGGACCAACAGTGAAGTGAGGGAACGCACCGCTCCTGTGCCAGGTAAGGTCACTACGGGCTCACCATAGCCCGTGCTACTTGCCCCGCTCGTGTGCCAGGTAAGTTACGGGCTCACCATAGCCCGTGCTACTTGGAACTTGTTCTGAGTAGCTGAATCTATAACAACAACAACAATGGTGGTTGTGTGTGTGTGTGTGTGTGTGTGTGTATGTGTGTGTGTGTGTGTGTGTGTGTGTGTGTGTGTGGTTGTGTGTTACAAAGGAACAAAGGAAGGTAATGAGGAGGCGAGACGGAGTCCGTACAAAATCATCTTCAAAAAAAACAACAACAGATGTTAAACAAAACATAAAACTAATACAAACCTCACGCGTCGATGTCGATATTATAAGGGTCATTAATAACTAAATTAATTACACTGAAACACAGTAATTATAACAATAAATTTTCCAAGTTTACGCAACTGTATCCCAAATACAGTTGAATAAATATAATAAATAAATATAAATATTTGAATAAATATTTACCAAAGCAAAGTTTTTTAGATTATTTATCAGTGATAACTAATCTACTTAAATAATCTACTGATATATAATCATATGATAAATAATTTTACTATTATTGCACTTAATTCAACTACATCAAGCATAGTTAGCAAAGATATAAAACTCCTATTACCAAATGCCGTTAAATTGGAACTGGGATGTAATTAATACCCAATTGGAGTGTAATAAGCAGCAATTAGCCTCATTAATAAGTAACCATCCCATGCCAGTAACATGTAGCCTCTGTCACCTGTAACTGTGTGATGCGAAGGTTCTGTACAGTTACAGACTACAGTTCTGTAGCTAAATTTACACCCCATAATTGTGACTCTAAATACAGAACATGGAGGGTATCTTCTTGAGGTTATCTTGAGATGATTTCGGGGCTTTTAGTGTCCCCGCGGCCCGGTCCTCGACCAGGCCTCCACCCCCAGGAAGCAGCCTGTGACAGCTGACTAACACCCAGGTACCTATTTTACTGCTAGGTAACAGGGGCATAGGGTGAAATAAACTCTGCCCATTGTTTCTCGCCGGCGCCTGGGATCGAACCCAGGACCACAGGATCACAAGTGCAGCGTGCTGTCCGCTCGGCCGACCGGCTCCCGCATTCCTAAAATTTAGCCCAAGCGGTGGTGGTGGAGTTTAGCTAAGCCACTAGACTAGCCTGAAACCTGAATGGTATGAGTGACGAATTATGAGTAAATAATTAACAACGCAGATGAAACATGATCACCACATACAAAATACTGAGTCCAACACCCTACTCTAAAAGTTCTCTTACAATCATATACTTACAAATGTAAAAATATAAATAATAAACTGGACGTGATGACTTTAGGTAACTTACAGCACCACCTGTAACCGGTCGGCCGAGCGGACAGCACGCTGTACTTGTGATCCTGTGGTCCTGGGTTCGATCCCAGGCGCCGGCGAGAAACAATGGGCAAAGTTTCTTTCACCCTATGCCCCTGTTACCTAGCAGTAAAATAGGTACCTGGGTGTTAGTCAGCTGTCACGGGCTGCTTCCTGGGGGTGGAAGCCTGGTCGAGGACCGGGCCGCGGGGACACTAAAAAGCCCCGAAATCATCTCAAGATAACCTCAAGATAACCTGGTGGCATATTGTCTCAGCAAATCTCCACTCAATGTTAATTCAAACAAAATGTCTAAATTTCCTCTAAGCTCGTCGTGAACATCGCTCCTCTAACTGATTTAATTTAAATTACCGCTTCACGGGGGCGACTCATCGCAATTACCATTACTTTAATTACTTTGTTAATTACGTTATTTGAGTGTCCCTCTACAGCCTCTCATTTGGCCACGTTCCACCTTCGGGTGTTCTGTGTGTGTGTGTTTCCAATATTGGATGCAAAGGTTCCGCTCGAATCTGCTTCGTGCTTCTTCGATATACATGTTGACTTGTTATTTTTATTTCCCTAAACCTAGGGTAAATAAGGCCTAAGAGGAAGAAGCAATGCAATATATATATATATATATATATATATATATATATATATATATATATATATATATATATATATATATATATATATATATATATATATATAATTATATATATATTTATATAGGTTTTTAGACTTCCTTTACTTAATTATAAATTGGTTCTGGAACTCTGCATAAGATACGTTCATAGACAGGCTCGTGTATAAGATGCAACATAACACAATGCTATAACGTGATCGAAGGCCAGGAGGTTATCTTGAGGTTATCTTGAGATGATTTCGGGGCTTTAGTGTCCCCGCGGCCCGGTCCTCGACCAGGCCTCCACCCCCAGGAAGCAGCCCGTGACAGCTGACTAACACCCAGGTACCTATTTTACTGCTAGGTAACAGGGGCATAGGGTGAAAGAATCTCTGCCCATTGTTTCTCACCGGCGCCCGGGATCGAACCCTGAACCACAGAATCACAAGTCCAGCGTGCTGTCTGCTCGGCCGACCGGCTCCTCACAGACATAATAATAACAGGAAGGCACCACACCCACCACCATATGCTGCAAACTGCAACCTAACAACACAAGAACAATGTTCTCCAAACTCCCCACAGAACATATAGATGAGCGGTCATATCATATTAGGCATATATAACAGTGAGGAAAAAAATCACATGACAAATAACAGATCTACTAACAGTTATACTAATGATATATGAATATCATATATCCCTCACAGTGTTCAAGAAACCCCTCACAGTGTTCAAGAGAGAACTGGATAAGCACCTCCAAAGGATACCTGATCAACCAGGCTGTGACTCATACGTCAGGCTGCGAGCAGCCGCGTCTAACAGCCTGGTTGATCAGTCCAGCAACCAGGAGGCCTGGTCGACGATCGGGCCGCGGGGACACTAAGCCCCGGAAGCACCTCAAGGTAGCAAGGTATATAATCACACAAATGATTCTGTATATCAATCACAATTAGAGAAAGATAAGTCGGTTATAACAACCACCTCAGGACCCTGTATGACCAGGATACATATATGACGCCAAACCAATATCGTGAACAATAATGCAAACACACTGACTCATTATTCACTCGATTAATAATGAGTTAATACCAACAATATCACGAAAGCCCTGATTATATAATCATTCAGGATTAACCATTCTAATCGCACATAATCCTCCACCGAATAACTTATAATTAATAGTGGCAGTCATCGCACGAATGAATGCACAAGAATACTCTATAGATATTGATATTGGAATACTATATTAGAGAATCTCACTGTTTCCAGCCACCATTTTGAGGGCTCGCACCCAGGCGAGTACTAACTCAAGTGAGTACTGCAACTCATCCTAGCTGTGCTGCAGTACATCCTAGCTGTACTACAGCTCATCCTCGCATCCTAGTGTCCTAGCTCATATGAGCTAAAACTCAGTTCATATAAATTCCAAATAAAGGCATATTAAAGCTATCATTAAAGATTGATCATTCCCTAGGTCAACATTATTTACGGAGGAGTGTATTGACCCGTTATAGATATGCATCTCTGGCGAAGATCAACAGAGGTCACTCGTGCCAGGACACTGGGCTCACCCTTAGGAGGTCCCAGACGTACATAGTTGAAACACAGTTAGTCTGTCTCTTATCCTTCGGTCAGAAGAGGGGTTTCAAGAGCCACACTTAACTGCCCTCAGGAGTGAAGGACAGGGAATTGAAAATGGAGGAGAGGGAGGGGGATACCAGGATGAGAGAGAGAGAGAGAGAGAGAGAGAGAGAGAGAGAGAGAGAGAGAGAGAGAGAGAGAGAGAGAGAGAGAGAGAGAGAGAGAGAGAGAGAGAGAGAGAGAGAGACCTAAGGATTCCAAAGCTGCTCGCATGGTGTTGATTCCTGCGTCTGCAACCAAGTCGACCGCAAAAGCTTTAGATGTGAAGGCAAATGTTACTAACAAGCAGAGAGGCTGGCGAGATCTCACCAAGGCTCTGTTGACTCTTTACTGACGCTGAACACCAAGCCAACGGCAAGCAGTTATCCAGCCACGTGTATCTCAAAGTCTTAGATGCGCGCAGAAGGCATAGAGGCAGGCTGGAAGGCAGAGAGGGTAGGCAGGCAGAATGGTAGGCAGTCAGGATGTTTGGCAGGCCGGCAGGCAAGCAGGCAAGCACCCTCCTCCTACCCACATGTAAACAAACATGGGCACAAATTCATTTGCCAATCCAGGCAAGATGAGCACACCTCCGTGTCGCGACTGCTTGGAGATCTTAAGTGCTAGTAGATGAACACACACACACACACACACACACACACACACACACACACACACGACCAAATCCACAAGGCCCGTGACGAGGATTCGAACCTGCATCCGGGAGCATCCCAGACGCTCCTTGTGGATTTGTTCATTTGATGCATCACGCTATTGTGATTTCTGTGTGTCACACACACACACACACACACACACACACACACACACACACACACACACACACACACACACACACACACACACACACACACACACACACACTCTCTCTCTCTCTCTCTCTTTCTTTCAAATTCAAGTAAGCGTTCGTTGTCCGCCCAAAAGCGGGGATGCACAATATAACGCTAAAGACCGAACAGCATAAGGGTCACGGGAAGGTCGACAAAAGAGGTCACGGGGACCTATTTGAACAAGCAGATACAATCGCATAATTACCGGAGTGATTACTCAGGCAGCTGCAGGACGCGTACATACACGAGATAAGATAGTAATCAGCAATACGTTATTGATAATAGTGACGAAAGTGATCAGTAATATAACTGATAGCGGCGCAATAAAATCACAAGAACGTGATATAAAACATGATAAAAATTTTCAGGTCATAGTAGACGATCGAACTTGCGTCTCCGGATTCCCCCTCCAGACACAAGCTCTAACGATTGGACCACTACCGACACCTGAGGGCGGGCTAGTACGTCGTAAAACTTGGATTGTGGTACCGGATGGTGCACCTCAATTCCACGTCTGGCAGTATTTCTGGTTTAGAAACGTTTGGGCTTATCATGGTCTGAGTCACGGGAGGCAAGTTCGAGCCCAATGTATTGCCTAAGTATTTACAATACTGATAGTCTTAAAATTATTCATGTTTTCATTTATTTATGCATCAAATACATAATGTATACTGGAATTTGTGGCTAAAACCATTTGTCACTTATATTGTATTTAGAGTATGAATAAATTTGCAGGCAGCTGTATATATATGACCGTATATACAACCAATATACATAACATGCTACACATATGCAGACACATACATATGTAACAAACTATATTTTTGATCTGCTATTAACATTTCTAAACCAAGCCAGGTCTTTCGCTCCTCTATGTTCCGCACACACACACACACACACACACACACACACACACACACACACACACACACACACACACACACACACACACACACACACACACTGTATGAGGTACAAAAAGTATATTATAGAGTCCAGTAGGCTCAGGAATCTGTACACCAGTTGATTTACAGTTGTGAGGCGGGACCAAAGAGCCAAAGCTCAACCCCCGCAAGCACAAATAGGTGAGTACACTGCACAGAATTTGCTCAACATATTGGAGGCTAATCTGTTTACAAATACGCCTATATTACCCACATTAAGTGATACAGCCAAACACTAGGCTCCTTATACTCTAAAAACCTTATGATACAGAACCCTGAACCAAATGATATATTAAATTAAATAATATTACCCCCACTGGTTCAAGTTATAAGTAATATAAACAGTCTGTCGACAAACACGAACCAAACGATAGTACAGTTAAGTATGCAAAAAAGCTAATTTCGTCATATCAACTTGACTGGAATCAGCGACATAGCTGAGCAAAATCGGCTTACTGACAGAACTCACGTTAGGCAAATTACCAAGAATATTAGGTCAATTGGCCAAGATTATATTGATATAACAGGAGTTTGATATTTGGTCCGGTATAAAATCATACAAAAATTACAACAAAAATTACATTTGCTAGAGCCGTTTCAGAGATATCACTCACTCACTCACTGTACACTCATTCACTCACTGTACACTCACTCATTCACTGTTCCAACATACTGTTTATTACTCCCAATAACAAAGCGAACCCACGTTTGTTTACCATATTTCTATCCAGTCCAGAGTCACTCTAATACCAAACGACGCTGCATGTCCCTAAGGGATTCTTGTTTGACCACTCGACCTGCAGAGCCCAACTCTTTGTTTTTTGTACCTCCAGTAAGGCCTTCATGCCTTATGTCTCCTCTCGGAGAGTTACTCCTAATGTACACTTTCTACGGTCAATCTTTCAATTATAACATCTAGGGCCAATCCCCTCACTTAAAACTTTTGGGACCAATTCCTATGGTAGGAATCAACCAGGCTGAGATTAATGCGTCAGGCTGCGAGCAGCCGCGTCTAACAGCCTGGTTGACCAGACCACCAACCGGGAGATCTGGTTGGTAACCGGGCCGCGGGGCTGTTGATCCCCCGGAAGCTACACAGGTACGTAGCACTACACTTAACATAGTGTACATTTCTATAAATTAAAAATTATGCAACTGTAATAAAAAAAAAATACAACTTGACTGACAGGTACCAGTATATACTCCTGTCAATCATTCATGTAAGCTGTCACAACCAATAGGTCATGTCCAATAATATTTTAAAATACAATGTATTGGGAACCTTAACACTGACCAGTTACAACACGTTTTCATTCAAGTTTGCAGGTATATATATATATATATATATATATATATATATATATATATATATATATATATATATATATATATATATATATATTTATATATATTTTTCCGCATAAAATGATCAGTGTTTTGTGATCGTCAATTGCATATATATATATATATATATATATATATATATATATATATATATATATATATATATATATATATATATATATATATATATATATATATATATATATATATTTCCCCTCTTGGGGACAAAATGATACCGATGGCGATATAGGAAGGGAAGGGAATTATAAAGGGAAAGTGCCAAGCCATTACGACTATATAGCATTTGGAAGGGTCCAGGATAAGGATTTGGGATGGGACGGGGGGAAGGAAGGAGGGGGAGGAGGAATGGTGCCCAACCACTTGGACGGTCGGGGATTGAACGCCGACCTGCATGAAGCGAGTCCGTCGCTCTACCGTCACATAGGAAACCTACTAGACTTTAACAAATGCGATGTAATTAAATACTAGGCGAATATTTTACTTAAAAATATGAAAACTGGTTTGTAATTGATAACAAAATTAATAAAAAATAAACTGTATAGAATACAATCTTCCTTCGTTAGATCTTCCCTAAGTTAGTTATTCCTGGATTAGTTATTCACTAATCCGCTGTTCACAAACTGTATCAAGTTATCCGCAAATATTAGAAAATCATATCGCCATTGTAAAATTCAATAATAACCATAATTCGTTTTGTCGGGGACAGGAAGCCTGGGTATCTACGTACTTTAGGCTTGTAAAGGGGTCCCCTCCAAGGACAAACTACTTCCACCTCCTCCCCCCCCACAGGGTACAATGCTACCACTGTAGTCTAACTCCCAGTGAATGGTAAACCATTCACTACCATTAAGTGAATGGTAAATAGGTACGGAAGACCCTTAGGTGAATGAATTTAAATAAAGAATGGAAAACCCCTTAGGTGAAAGGAATAGGTGTCCAATCATTTCTGTCTCGCTCGGGAGTCGAACCCGGGATCCCTGATTGTGAGTCGAGAGGGAAGGCAACTGTATATTCGTAGTATTCTCCTCGAAAACATGCAAGAGCACCAGGGATACATATTTTTGATTCGAGAGAGTATGGTGGCGTGAACTTTTTCATGTTAATGATGTCTATGGTATGAAATTAGGTTTCCATACCCACGTGTGTGTGGGGAGGGGGGATGATTAAATATGGCACCATACCCATATGCGGTGGTGGTGGGGTAAGGGGGGGGAAGGGGTTAATTATAGATATTTGTATCCAAGACGAATTCTGGCTATTGCTGATTCTCTCCCTTAGCGACCTCCTCTTCGTCCATAATGAACGGGATTGTTAGCTGCAACCAATTGTTACAATCGTATAGATTGACTGATTTGTTCGTCTATCCTCCTTTTCGTAATTACTCAGACACGGTGATGCTGCCTGATGATACCTCTAAGTTGTAGACAAGTCTTTGGTGTGAAGATTCAATATGGCCTCCTTCTGCAGGCGACGAGTCACAATAACGTGGCTAACGTATGTTGACCAGACCACACACTAGAAGGTGAAGGGACGACGACGTTTCGGTCCGTCCTGGACCATTCTCAAGTCGATTGTGACTTGAGAATCGACTTGAGAATGCTCTAGGACGGACCGAAACGTCGTCGTCCCATCAATCATGATGGATGTTTTCGTTGTCATCTCTTATTATAATCTGTCCTGGGTCATCGTCCCAAGGAGGTGACATCCCTACAGGTATGAGCTCAAGGTCTTACTCGAGCAGGTGGAGGTTTTCCAGTTTTTTTTTTTATTATTATTATTATTATTATTATTATTATTATTATTATTATTATTATTATTATTTCTACCACAGACGTGGCCACACATTTACAATGCTAACCAGCATATATACATTTTCTTCTGGCCAGGTGGTAGACTGACCGATGATGTCGCTTTTTTTTTGCTATTACTGTTTTCTCCTGTTAATACAGAATTCGGTTATCGTGGCAGCATCACTATCGTGGTGTTATCTGGCTATCTTAATTGCGAGCTTAGCATTCAGTGAGCTGTTATTATGCTCAATATTATATATCATGTCCGCCATCTTGCTTTTCTAGTGTATCGTGAAAGAAATTGCAGAATAACAAAAAGATTTATCTATAAAAGCCAAGCTGGGACTCTTTTAATTCTTTGGTAACTCCAACTTGTTTATACGAGGTTCAAATTACCGAAGCTGATTAGAAGAACGTTTTAAATAAAAGCTTATTTTTCCCTTGTTACGTGTCGATGCTTGACATTTGCATGTTCCCGCTCTGCCGGGATCACTGCAGTGAGTAATTAACGAGTACAGCCAACTGCATCATAATTGTAACTGTTTTAATAACTGGATACAGTTCTTCAAGGGCAGATGCTTTACTTCTCTATGTCATATTGATCACTCTGATCTTGTATGGTAATGAGGGGATGAAAGTGTTAAGCCTGTATGACAGTCTCACAGTCTCCGTGGTGTAGTGGTAAGACACTCGCCTGGCGTTCCGCGAGCGCTATGTCATGGGTTCGTATCCTGGCCGGGGAGAATTTACTGGGCGCAATTCCTTAACTGTAGCCTCTGTTTAACGCAACAGTAAAATGTGTACTTGGATGAAAAAACGATTCTTCACGGCGGGGATCGTATTCCAGGGACCTGCCCGAAACGCTACGCGTACTAGAGGCTGTACAAGAATGTAACAACTCTTGTATATATCTCAAAAAAAAAAAAAAAAAAAAACTGTACAGCATTTAGAAGGGATATAAGAACAACTAAAACACAATTTCAATATTTCTTCATAAATATATCACGTGAATGCATTGTGCTCTGAAAATTTGCTTCGTATGTTGCATGTTATTATATTGAAACTTTTAAATAAACGAATTACTTTATTTATTTTTTGGATTGATGTGTTTCTTCCGGTTCATTCCCCCTTTGGACTGGTCGGTACTGTGACAGCCTCGCTTCATGCAAGGGTCTGTGTTCGATCCCCGATAGCCCAAGTTGTTTGGTATCTTCCTTTACATTCCTCATAACACTCAGTCAAATATTATTTTCCTTCTGATATATATAGTGTATATATATATCTATGTATATATATAGTGTATGTATATATATATATATATATATATATATATATATATATATATATATATATATATATATATATATATGTATATATATATATGTATATATATATATATATATATATATATATATATATATATATATATATATATATATATATGTATATATATAGTGTATATATAGTGTATATATATAGTGTATATATGATATATAGTGCTATATAGGCACACCTGGAGTGGATTATGGGAGTTGTTCTACTCTCCAGGTTGTCGCTTGGAGAGGCCCACACGCCCACATATCGACTACAACCCTAGGTTGGTTATAGACGGTTATAATTGGTTACAGTTATAGACTATAAACTCATCGTTCTTGCAGAAACGTGTCTATTTTTTCTTGAAAAAGTCATACTGGTTTAACGCTTTTCCCTCATAATCACCTCACCTCACATACCTCCTCAGAAGGTGTTTATCTCACAACTTCCTCATGTGTGAATATGAAAAATGATCGACTGCATGCTGCCAAACACACACCGAAACTACGACGTTGGTACAACGTTCGAATAAGTTTTAACACCTCCTAACCAGTTATAACAACCAATATAGCAAGTTGTAACAACGTTCTAATACGTCATAAACACATTAAGCCAAGATGTAACAACTTTATTACAAGTTTTAACAAGCGGAAAATAGAGACAGTTTCGGTTTGTGTTTCCAGGATGGTGATTAATGTATCTTGTCCCATGACAAACAAGGCCAGCTAAACGAACCAGCCCCATTCAACTGCACAAATCAGTCCTAACCAATACAAACCACGACTATATATAGGATATATATATAGGATATATATATAGGACCGCGCGATATACACTCGGCAATGTTCACAAATTCCTTTAAACCTACAAAAAATGGCCCCATCGTGAAAGAGGAAAGAATAAAAGGTCAAATGGCCTCATAAGATAGGGAAAGAACTCCGCAGATGCTAAAATATTACCTTATAGCATCTTGTATTTTAAGGGATGGGTGAGGGGTTGAGGAAAGGGAGAGGGGTGAGGGAAGGGGTCTGAGGGAAGGGTTGAAGGAAAGGGGGTGAGGAAAGGGCAAGACCTACACTCTCGTCTCAGCTCAACCACAATAAAACCGGAAAAAATCAATGCTATGGTTGCCAAACACGATCACAAGGTGTTACCCTAATCAGTTAAAGAGTGAAATATTCTTAGTCTGTCCTCTATCCTTTAGCTAGGATAGAGACTTCACAAGGCACACTTTATTACCGTGTGGATCATTGTAGCACGCAATCCCTCCTTCCCTTCCACTATAACTTCTACAGTGTTTTAAGGAAGGTGTTAGTTCATCACACAAGTTCATCACACAAGTTCATCACACAAGTTCATCACACAAGTTCATCACACAAGTTCTCTAAGTTTTGCTAATCTTTTTCACTTTGTTACTTGTTTACTCTCTAAATTACCATGTTGTTCGGTTCAGTCAATAACTTTACGATTTTTACGTTCTGTTTCGGCTTTCTTCTTCAGGCAATATTTTTCTCTGAGGCCGCCACAATGTGTGTAGTAGTCGTGGATATGAGGGAGCGATGTTCCTCTTTCTTGCTACTGTTACAACGGTTGTTCCTGGGTATATCTTGAGGTTATCTTGAGATGATTTCGGGGCTTTTTAGTGTCCCCGCGGCCCGGTCCTCGACCAGGCCTCCACCCCCCAGGAAGCAGCCCGTGACAGCTGACTAACACCCAGGTACCTATTTTACTGCTAGGTAACAGGGGCATAGGGTGAAAGAAACTCTGCCCATTGTTTCTCGCCGGCGCCTGGGATCGAACCCAGGACCACAGGATCACAAGTCCAGCGTGCTGTCCGCTCGGCCAACCGGCTCCGACCGGGTACTGAGTGGGTGTTGCACCAGACGCCATCAAGGAATCCTGCTGTGCCGAATGGTTGACAAAAACCCGTCCTGCACTTAAAACAAAGATGGCGGCCTAGAATTTAGAATTTAGAATTCGAATTAGATGGCGGCCTAGAATTTAGGGAAGCTTGGCTGTACAAATGACCAACTTCAGAGGAATCGAGTTAACACAATCACGCGCTGGAAGATTAATTTGTTTAAGCACTTAAATCCCCAGTGATTAGCTAATCATGAAATTTACATAACGTCTCCTTACAGCATGTACAGAATTAGTTGGAGTTAATTTTCGACCGAGATGTTCTACGCTTCTATAGATAACACGAGGGATTTGAAATTCAGATACGGGTACTAAAATTGACGAGGCTATGGGTTCCCTTATCAGAGTAAGGCTGTTTTGGCAGTGTATAAAAGAAGCTTTGCATCGCGTATTTAATAGCTACGTTGATCAGCAGCTTCTAAAAGATGACGCTAAATGATTGGTTGCTGAGAGGGGGAGAATGAAGAGTTATCAGTGCTTGCGTTCAGCATGTTATAGCTGGTTGAAGGTAATCTCTTGCCTATTTTATCCTGTCTAAATCAATGTTTCTGTTTACCCTCACACCCTGAACCCCACAACCAATAAACAATTATATACAAAACTGTGCCAGCGCACACACACACACACACACACACACACACACACACACACACACACACACACACAGGGGGGACATGATCACCACATTCAAGATCCTCAAGGGAATTGACAGGGTTGATAAAGACAGGCTGTTTAACACAAGGGGCACACGCACTAGGGGACACAGGTGGAAACTGAGTGCCCAAATGAGCCACAGAGATATTAGAAAGAACTTTTTTAGTGTCAGAGTGGTTGACAAATGGAATGCATTAGGAAGTGATGTGGTGGAGGCTGACTCCATACACAGTTTCAACTGTAGATATGATAGAGCCCAATAGGCTCAGGAACCTGTACACCTGTTGATTGACAGTTGAGAGGCGGGACCAAAGAGCCAGAGCTCAACCCCCGCAAGCACAACTAAGTGAGTACAACTAAGTGAGTACACACACACACACACACACACACACACACACACACACACACAACAAAAACAGGCCCACAAGCATGGACACCCCACAAATGCATACAAACACACTAAATAAACAAACCCCCCCCACACATAATTGGACACATTATACACCAATCCCAGGATTCGTAACTATCTCATCAGAGTCCTATACACGCTCACTGGAGCACCTGTCAGAGGGCAACCCGACCCACGTGTGATTGATTACCCTTCAGCAAGTACCAGTGAAACCTTTGCAAGATCCCTTTAATAAGAATGATGCGAGGATATTACTCAGATCCGGGCCTTAATCTCACACATTTGAGCTTGGTACATGCGAAGCTGTAAGAGGAAAAATTGGCTTATACCATTATAGGAGGAAGTGATTTTTTCCCCTTTTTCCTTGAGCATACTTCAGGAAAAAAGGGTAAATTAGATTTTTATCTTAGAGGACCATTGAGGCGCTCCTAATCACCGCCTCTAAGCTGTCGTCTTCACCTCAGAATCAATTCATACTGATTCAGTGGTGGAAATGTTGTTGAAGCTTCATTCACTTTGCATTTGTTGCATGCCAATTGCAACGAAGACAAATCAGAGAGATTCAAGTTATCTTATCTTGAGGTTATCTTGAGATGATTTCGGGGCTTTAGTGTCCTCGGGGCCTCGTAGCCTGGTGGATAGCGCGCAGGATTCGTAATTCTGTGGCGCGGGTTCGATTCCCGCACGAGGCAGAAACAAATGGGCAAAGTTTCTTTCACCCTGAATGCCCCTGTTACCTAGCAGTAAATAGGTACCTGGGAGTTAGTCAGCTGTCACGGGCTGCTTCCTGGGGGTGGAGGCCTGGTCGAGGACCGGGCCGCTAAAAAGCCCCGAAATCATCTCAAGATAACCTCAAGATAACCTCCCCGCGGCCCGGTCCTCGACCAGGCCTCCACTCCCAGGAAGCAGCCCATGACAGCTGACTGACACCCAGGTACCTATTTTACTGCTAGGTAACAGGGGCATAGGGTGAAAGAAACTCTGCCCATTGTTTCTCGCCGGCGCCCGGGATCGAACCCAGGACCACAGGATCACAAGTCCAGCGTGCTGTCCACTCGGCCGACCGGCTCCCTTACGCCAAGGGCGTAATGACGCGCTGGAATGACATATATTCTTCCATTATGCATATACTGTTTTGACTTTTTAATTTTTTAACTATACCATTACAACACCCAAATCAATATTACTTCATGTGGGAATCTGACCAACCCTATGCAATGAACCATATGACGTCACAGAGGCTAACATCCTGACCAATCGGATACCTCAAATTTGATGACATCACAGCGGCCAGCACCTATTCGACCAATCAAGCTGCAACGAAATTGGTGACGCCACAGTTAATGCCTGAACACACTCATCATTAACTAGATTTATTGAGGCAATTTACCCCCGTTTTAAAGCTCTATTCAGAGTATATATTAATTAGGGATCTTTCTCGGAGAAAATTAAAAACCCATTATCATAACTCCCAAAGAGTTCGGTGATGGAGAAAGGCATTAGTTACGACATATTGTCCCATGGTGGCATTGATTATAGACAACAGTTAAGTCTCCCACGTCACGAATGAGGGAGGGGAGGGGGGGGGGAATGGGAGATAGTGGGGGGTAGGGGAAGGGATCGGTGGGGGGGGGGGGGGACGAAGGAGAGGATAGGAAGAGCGAGGGAATGTAGGATAAGTTGTATCATTTATTAAAATGATTGAAATTGAAATTGAAATAAGTTTATTGAGGTAAAATACACACAAAGGGATGAGGTAGCTCAAGCTATTCTCACCCCATTATTAAAATAATTAGTCGTCGAATCAATGAATAGGAGACACGGGTAACAAAGGCATATGAACTTTGTGTCCAAATTTACCCTGTCGTAGCAAAGTCGATTAAGGCAGTGTCTGGGATGCTCCCGGACGCAGGTTCGAATCCTCGTCACGGCCCTTGTGGATTTGTTCATTTGTGTCCAAATATATAAGATAATTTCATGTAGTCGATGTATGCAACAGAGTATATGCAGTAATGCAATCGATGTATGCAGATCAAACGATGTTGTTTAACCTTAAACTCATCTAGATGACAACAATTAGCTTGTACATACAGCAGTTGAAACACCCGCGCATGCGCATAAGCACACGCACACAGAGTGTAACACTCCGTAACGCAAAACGAGATAACGCAATACTATAAAAAAACGATGCGTATCCACACATGCGTAGAAGTAGGAGCGTCTGAACATGCGTAGAACTATGAGTGTTAGAACATATGTAGAATTATAACATTATAACAAATGTTATAACTCTATATATCAAAAAAGTTCTATAATTTTTTTTAAATCCCCTCAAACACAGTTACTAAAACATTAAAAACAAGACCAATTCCACAAGTTGAAAAATTAATACATAATTAAAACTTCACTCAGAAAATTAAAAAAAAAGTTATACCTTAAAAATGACGAGAAAACAGGTGGCATTTCCAACTATTTCCAAAAGCAGTTTCAAAATTAAGAACAACAACAGCTCAGTGAAACCTAAAAATTGCAAGCAATATGCCGATGCAATCCGATCTGCTGTGCAGTTTTATGATAACAAAAAGAAACCACATTAAAAACAACTCTGAAATAGAGCAGAAATGTTGAAATTAACATTTTCAACAGAAACATTGCAAACTGCAGGTAATAAAGAGTCTGAGAGTTCATTAATTATTCAATACAGGTGATGTCTGGTGAAAAGGTAATCAGGGTGAAAAACTCGCTTCACAACACTTAAAACGGCAACACCACCAGGCTGACATTGTCTACTCTCACACTGTCTACTCTCATATTGTCTACTCTCATATTGTCTACTCTCACATTGTCTACTCTCACATTGTCTACTCTCACATTGTCTACTCTCACACTGTCTACTCTCACATTGTCTACTCTCACATTGTCTACTCTCACATTATCTACTCTCACACTGTCTACTCTCACATTATCTACTCTCACATTATCTACTCTCACATTATCTACTCTCACATTATCTACTCTCACACACTAACACAAATGCTGAGAAGAGAATAGTGATGGAAGTGAGGAGGAACGTAATACGTAACAAGGAATAATGTGGAATGTAATCAGAGAGAGAAACATGATGGAACAGACCAAGAGCAAGGGAAGGGGAGGGATGCCAAAGAAGAGGGAGAGGAGGGGAAACGAAAAGGTAGAGCGGGAGGGGGTTATGGAGAGCAAGGGGAAGAGAAAGTGAAGAGACACGGTAAAATGGGGAAGAGATGAGAGCAAGGGGAAAGAGGGAGTGGGGGGGGGGCCTAGAGGGAGAACAAAGGGTATGGAGAGTGAAAATGAGGGAAAGGGAGATCGAAAGCGAGGGAAAGAAAGGGAGTACCTAACTGATAAGCCCATCTACCAACAGTAACTATTTGGACAAATGTACAAAAAATGAACTGTTGGCCCCCCCCCCCAATAAAAAAGCAGTTTGAGTACTGAACTTTTAATTAACCTAAATGGAAACGTTACTTAAAAAACGCGACCTAATCTGACCTAATTTGTTCGAAGAAAACATGAAATCCTATGCCTAATATGCGCTATCTTTGGCCTGATATAGTACATATATGTACTATACTAGGCCTAGGTAAATTCAGAGTTAATATTTTAGCTTTTTCTTCTTCCCATCTACATCATTAATAGTACGAAAATGAACATTACTACTGACTGCAACAGTCCATTTTTTGTACGGTCTTCCAAATACCACCATCCGCACCCCTGGCCGCCCACCACCACCCCCGCCCCTGGCCGCCCACCATCACCCCTCCCCGCCCACCACACTAAGGGGACTCAACATTAACTCACAGTGACGGCTCGACTCTCACTTTCCACTAGTCATTAATCGAGCAAGATAGATGCGATAATTGAGCAATTTCCCGGCTGTCATTGTAATTATTGCGTCTAGCAGGCTGCCAGCGAAGTCTTCGGCGAGGGGGGAAGGGAAGGGGGGTATATATCCCCTCCGGACCCCTTGTGTGTCAAGAAACAAACACACACACAGTCATATAAACAAACTAAAAAAACCCACACACATATGCTCACACACACCTCCCTTTAAGGGACGACAAACTAGCGGCCGTAACAGCGATATAAACACTGGCTTGATCGGAATCGTTGCAGATATCACGATTGCAGTAATGGGAAATAACTGCAGCCGACCAGTACATTGCAACATCGCAGTTAATTTTCGCTCTTACCTTCTTCTCATTCTCAGACAATATGTCCAAAGGCCTAAGGCTATATATATATATATATATATATATATATATATATATATATATATATATATATATATATATATATATATATTTGTGCCTGGTTGGACGAGTTTGAAGTGACGGTTCCGTCACCCACTAATCTATGTGCTTGTCGTAGCGTGTTCCCAGTCATTTTGGGCTAAAAGGCAGCTCCGATATTATCCCATGGTGTTGACAAGACTGCTGGACACCAGTAATTATACATAGAGTGTTTCCTCGGTGTTCTGCACGCCGTTTTGAGTGTGTTGAGTGTATGCAAGTCTTAAGAGGACTAAAATCCGGTGATTCTGTTGGTATATAATTATAGATATATCTGCCTATTAATATTACAATTTCTTAAATTTTGGTAAGTTTACTACTGCCATGTCTTATGTTTCACATTTTTAAAGAGAGGATATGATATATTTATAACATGGGCGTTTTGGAAAGAAATATTCTGATGTGAAATATTCAAATATATTTATTTAATAAATGTTCAAAACTTCTGTGCTAGTTTAAAAGTTGCCAGAAGCAGTCATATCTGGCTTTTAACACAATAGATGAAGCAAACAGGAAAAGTCAGGCAGGTATGTCCGAAGTGGCAGGTGTGGCAGGCACACACACACACACACACACACACACACACACACACACACACACACACACACACACACACACACACACAAATATCCCCTGTAAAATACTGGAAAGAATAATTAGGCTACGACTGGTTGCACACCTGGAGAACATTAGGTTTGTGAACAAACATCAACATGGGTTCTGGACAGGGAAATCGTGCCTTACAAACCTTCTGGAATTCTATGATAAAATAACAAGGATAAGACAGGACAGAGATGGTTGGGCAGACTGCATATTTCTGGACTGCCAAAAAGCCTTTGATACAGTACCGCACATGAGACTGCTGTTCAAGCTCGAGAGGCAGGCGGGGGTGGGGGGAAAGGTCCTAGCATGGATAAGGAACTACCTAACAGGAAGGAGCCAAAGAGTTACGGTAAGGGGCGAGAAGTCGGACTGGCGAACAGTAACAAGTGGAGTACCACAAGGATCGGTGCTGGGACCAATTCTATTTCTTGTATATGTTAACGACATGTTTACAGGCGTAGAGTCCTACATGTCGATGTTTGCGGATGATGCAAAGTTGATGAGAAGAGTTGTGACAGATGAGGATTGCAGGATCCTCCAAGAGGACCTGAACAGATTGCAGAGATGGTCAGAGAAATGGCTACTAGAATTCAACACGAGCAAATGTAAAGTTATGGAAATGGGACTAGGAGATAGGAGACCAAAGGGACAGTACACAATGAAGGGGAACAGCCTACCTGTAACGACGCGTGAAAGAGACCTGGGGGTGGACGTAACACCTAATCTATCTCCTGAGGCACATATTAATAGGATAACGACAGCAGCGTACTCTACACTGGCAAAAGTTAGAACATCATTCAGAAACCTAAGTAAGGAGGCATTTAGGGCGCTTTACACTGCCTACGTGAGGCTAGTCTTAGAGTATGCCGCCTCATCATGGAGTCCCCATCTGAAGAAGCATATAATGAAACTGGAAAAGGTTCAGAGGTTTGCAACGAGACTCGTCCCAGAGCTACGAGGGATGGGGTATGAGGAGCGCCTGAGGGAACTGTGCCTTACGACACTAGAAAGAAGAAGGGAGAGGGGGGACATGATAGGAACGTATAAGATACTCCGAGGGATTGACTGAGTGGACATAAACGAAATGTTCACACGGAATAGTAACAGAACGAGAGGACATGGATGGAAGCTTGAAACTCAGATGAGTCACAGAGATGTTAGGAAGTTTTCTTTTAGCGTGAGAGTAGTGGGGAAATGGAATGCACTTCAGGAACAGGTTGTGGAAGCAAATACTATTCATAATTTTAAAACCAGGTATGATAGGGAAATGGGACAGGAGTCATTGCTGTAAACAACCGATGCTCGAAAGGCGGGATCCAAGAGTCAATGCTCGATCCTGCAGACACAACTAGGTGAGTACAACTAGGTGAGTACACACACACACACACACACAATGTAGGGGAACAATGGAACAATGTAGGGGATTCGAACCCTCGACCTGGGGTACTCCCAAACCAGAGTGCAAGGTGGTTATACGTGGAGTGGATTCAGATCCCTTCCCCACCCCCCCACCCCCTCCAAACCAGCAACAACTATAGAAACTTCCTTGTGAATCAGATGTGGAGTCCTAGAAAACAATTTTTTCAAGCAGAAAAACCCTGCCAAGACATTTTTTATATACATGTGTTTTTTGCATTTCTACCACAGACGTGACCATACACTTATAAAATGCTAACTAACATATATATACAATCTCTTCTGCATTACAAAGGCAGGGGTTAAAAGGCTGCCGTGGTACATAGTGATTCACTGTGCCCTCAACCACAAAAGGTGACTGCCAAGTGCCTTTACAGTGCTCACCATCTTCTCTGGGTTACGGGTGCCGTCATTTGGAATACACAGTGCTGACTTGGCTGTGAAATGCTTTGCCTAAACTCGGTGTTTCACTTTCTCAAGAAGCAACAAGGGACTTATTGACTAGTTGCTTCTATAAAAGGGAAAACATCGCAGCCGAAGTAAAGACGAGACGTACATATAATTTGTACATATAAGATGTACATATTAACCTCAACCGTCCACTTTGAGTAATCTGTCCCTGATTAACCTTACCTTACAACGAGATAGAACGCTGGTATTAGTATAACAAAAACTAAAGACTGAAACAAGATAAAGAGAACGCACTTCGAAGAAAGGAAAACGCTAAGTCTCCCGTCACCCAGGTAGGGTGAACTCTCCATGGAAGAGAACGCTAACTTGGCTCAACCTCAGGTGAAAACTTTAACAAAGCAAGTTTTCGGGGCCGTGGTGTAAGCAGGAAGACGGCGCAAGAGTTATTGGCCAGATGGGACAGGATACGTTATCCAAGTTTTTGGTTAGGGAGCCGGTCGGCCGAGCGGACAGCACGCTGGACTTGTGATCCTGTGGTCCTGGGTTCGATCCCAGGCGCCGGCGAGAAACAATGGGCAGAGTTTCTTTCACCCTATGCCCCTGTTACCTAGCAGTAAATAGGTACCTGGGTGTTAGTCAGCTGTCACGGGCTGCTTCCTGGGGGTGGAGGCCTGGTCGAGGACCGGGCCGCGGGGACACTAAAGCCCCGAAATCATCTCAAGATAACCTCAAGATAGCAGTGCTGAGGATATCTATGATGGGACACCAGCTGCCCGGCCAGTCTTGTGCCCAGGGCCTGGCGTCCAGGGCCTGGCGTCCAGGGCCTGGCGTCCAGGGCCTGGCGTCCAGGGCCTGGCGTCCAGGGCCTGGCGTCCAGGGCCTGGCGTCCAGGGATCGCGCGATGCTACACAACTGCAGTAACAATCTGCCTAAACAACATACCCAAGGAACTCTGACCTTACGTTAAACACAATATAAAAGCCTCTTTCATTGGCATAAAAATTAAAAGTCCCAGATCCAACTGTATTTTACTTTCTTGTTAATAAGTCTTGCCTGCTTTCTTACTGCAAACCCTCAATGCTCATGTACCCTGAAACGTGGACATTATAACCCAGTATATTATGACGTTGTGTATTTACAGCTTAAAACACATTAATATGAACGTATTTTTTATATTATGTTTTAATAAAATTATTCCTTCACTTGCTCTTCTCGCTCTTCCTCCCCCTCCCCCCCCCGTCTCTCTCTCTCTCTCTCTCGTAAATACTGTTCTGAGAAAATATTAAAATGAAAACTAACAAAAAAGGATTAGCTGATAACTATATTTTTTTCCCTTTGAAAATAAGAAAACACCAGTGCAAAAGGTTCAGCGCTCATTCATGGGGCAACTGTGTTGATTGGCTCAAGTTTAATATCAGCAGACATTATGTATACTGCTGAAGTATACATAAGGCGACCTTATGTATATTTCTGTATACCACTCAAACTTCCAACTTTTGTTAAAAATGTTGGAATTTTTCACATTTGCTTCAAATTTCTAGGCACAATCATTTCCTATTTGTTCTTCCTACTAGCTAACATCAATCATCACTGTCTTCCGTTGTCTTACACCTGTCATCAATCAAATCTTCTACTGCTTTCCATCTTAAAGAAGTCCTAACCGGCGTTCCCATAATCCACTTCACATTCTTCTTCACGACTCTTCAAGGAGTCATCGCCCAATCATCCACATCCTTCTGTCTCCCAACCATCATCCCTATCACACTATCCCTGCCCTTGTGTGGCAGTGCACAGTAGAAAGTTGTTTTCACATATCCACACATTAAAACATCGATTGTAACCATGATATATATGTGCTTCAGCCTACAGTTTAGACCTATTGTCTTGTGTATGACCCTCTGTCCTGCGTGACAGTGAATACCAGCATTATCCTCACTTTAATAAGGCTATCAAAATCCTCAGATTAGGCAAAATTATAATTCATTTTGTCAATAAAGATGTTAATAATAATAATACTATCTCCTGTAAGCCGCCATCAACATCTTACAGCTTCTGTCAATCCTCTTCCTCGAGGAATCCAACACTGCTCAGTCTACCAAAAGTAAGTCTGAGATAGAAACACATCTTTCCATTTGAAGTACTCGTTCCCGTCTCAGGGTACCCGGTGGAGTGACTTTTAAAGTCGCTTAAGCATATTTTCCGTAGAGTCTTTTTCATTCTTCATCTCTCATGGTAATTTCATCCCCGCATGCCTATTGGCTCAAACACGGCAGCTACTCTATTCATCCACCCAAACTCGTTGATAAATATATATAACCTTCCCTTGAGACAACGCAGAGAAGTATTCTTAAAATCCCTTTTATATTCAAAATTCATTATTAATTTTTTGAAATTGATGTACCTATTTTCTATGCTTGAAAAGTACAAAGATTTTCATAATAAATCAAGCCAGGCCAGGAGTTTCGGGCCAGGATTTTTTTTTTTAATTTCATGACTTGTTGAGACTTGTTGGTATACGCTATGTATATTTGCGTATACGTTACGTATATTTGCGTATACGCTATGTATATTTGCGTATACGTTACGTATATTTGCGTATACGCTATGTATATTTGCGTATACGTTACGTATATTTGCGTATACGCTATGTATATTTGCGTATACGCTATGTATATTTGCGTATACGCTATGTATATTTGCGTATAAATACGTATATTTGTTTAAAGGTGTACGACGATCCTGTTATTAAACATGTAGGTCTCAGTAGTTCAGTCGGGGTCGTTCTCGATCCACAATCTGGAATTCCGGGTTCGAATCCCGGGCGGAACAGAAATGGTTGGGCACATTTCCTATTACCTAATGCGTCTGTTCACCTGGAAGTAAAGATACCCGGGAGTTAGTGAGCTTGTTGTAGGATAGTCTATCTCACGATGATAGTTATATTATATTCCTTCAGCTGGTCACATGATATAGTAATAATAATAAGACAGGCAGGAAGCGTTATATATATATATATATATATATATATATATATATATATATATATATATATATATATATATATATATATATATATATATATATAGTGCCTATACACACACTACCACTACACTATGTATTACCACACAAAAACAATCATCCTGTGTACTTTAAGGTCAAGAAATACATTTAAATTTGTCTGAATTTGCTTGAGGGCCACCATCCCTCTATTGGCCACGACGGGAACACGAAGCCGGCGGCTTGTCAAAAGTATCTCCCCCCTCATTCTGCCAGATAATTTTTTCTAACTGTATTTTGCAATGTTGTAATGTCTTTCATTTATGTTACGAAGTAACTAGGAAATATAAGATAAAAGAATAAATATCTAGCAAAAGTAGACTAAACAAGAGAGTTCCTGACAAGGAAACTCGAATAGAGTTTCCTGCTTGGGACGATGGCCTGAACTTCCTCGGCGTGCAGGGCATCGAAGTGGCGGCAGAATAAGGAAATGGAGGCTACCGCCCGCCGGATATGGAGGCGCAGGAGGGTGCGGGCCTGGAAGCCAGGACTGATGGCCCGCCTACAGAAACTAGATCATCCCAGTGGTTTAACCGGACTTGGTAACATCACCACGAACTATTTAGTAGTCCCAGTCTTATGCATATTGTGTTTTACGGAGAGAGAGAGAAAGAGAGAGATAGAGAGAGAGAGAGAGAGAGAGAGAGAGAGAGAGAGAGAGAGGGAGAGAGAGAGAGAGAGAGAGAGAGAGAGAGAGAGAGAGAGAGAGAGAGAGAGAGAGAGAGAGAGAGAGAGAGAGAGAGAGAGAGATAGAGAGAGAGAGAGAGAGAGAGAGAGAGAGAGAGAGAGAGAGAGAGAGAGAGAGAGAGAGAGAGAGAGAGAGAGAGAGAGAGAGAGGGAGAGAGGGAGAGAGAGAGAGAGAGAGAGAGAGAGAGAGAGAGAGAGAGAGAGAGAGAGAGAGAGAGAGAGAGAGAGAGAGAGAGAGAGAGACAGAGAGAGAGTCCCCTTCCCTTCTCTCTCTATACACAACTATATGGCACTTGGAAGGGATCAGGATATTAGACGGGACGATGGGATGGGAAAGGAATGGTACCCAACCACTTGAACGGTCGGGGAATTGAACGCCGACCTCTAGACCGTCGCTCTACCGCTCTTTCGTGCAAGAGTGGAAATAGTTATGCAACACAAGTTACTGAAAACGACTACTTAAAAACACGACTCACGAACACTATACGCACAGCGTGTTACCGCGGCTACGATTCCTGGAATCCCGAATGTTCCGGCCGCTCCCGTGGGAGCCATTTATTGGTTCTGGAGAACAATGTCTCCGATTGTAAAATTCGTGAATAACCGAGACAAAGACACCTTTGGCACCTTTCATGGCGTCGGGATTCCAATGTTCCCAACTGTACCATTCATAAGATGAGCAAAATGATCCTGCTATTAGTACAAGAATTGGGCATTAGATGGACCGTGCCCCCCAGTGTACATAAAAGGGCACTGTGCCGTCCCGGTGGGCACATGGGTATATATAGCAGCTGTTAAGGGACATTAGCACCTTTGTTTAAAGTCCCCGCGCACGTGATTCCTATCAGGTGTGGGGAGAGGGTGAAGGACGCAGCTAAATGCACTAAGTTCACGGCTCATTTGCTCTGGAAGGTTGACGAAGAGACCACTAGCCAGCAGGACATTGCTGGATCTCGGTTGCTATATATCCCGGAAACTCGGGCAATAACGTCGGTCATGGAATCTCTTGCAGGCAGCCTCGGCGATGGTAGCTCTTGCAGGCAGCGCCAGCGATGGTAGCTCTTGCAGGCAGCGCCAGCGATGGTAGCTCTTGCAGGCAGCGCCAGCGATGGTAGCTCTTGCAGGCAGCGCTGGCGATGGTAGCTCTTGCAGGCAGCGCCAGCGATGGTAGCTCTTGCAGGCAGCGCTGGCGATGGTAGCTCTTGCAGGCAGCGCCAGCGATGGTAGCTCTTGTAGGCAGCGCCAGCGATGGTAGCTCTTGTAGGCAGCACCAGCGATGGTAGCTCTTGTAGGCAGCGCCAGCGATGGTAGCTCTTGTAGGCAGTGCCAGCGATGGTAGCTCTTGCAGGCAGCGCCAGCGATGGTAGCTCTTGCAGAGAGCGCCAGAGATGGTAGCTCTTGCAGACAGCGCCAGCGATGGTAGCTCTTGCAGACAGCGCCAGCGATGGCATCTCCCTCAGACAGCGCCGGCGATGGCATCTCCCTCAGACAGCGCTTTCCTTTGCTCAGGTGTTTCTAATAATATCTAAGACCACAAAAGGAACGCGTGTGTCACAAGACAGGCGGACCACAACACACATGAGGTAAGGGAAAAGTAATTAAGTGAAGCACAACAAACTACGTTAACCAATAGGAATCCGGACTAAAGGTAACCAAACAAAGACATTAATCAAATCACTTCATAAGAACACCCGATGGTTTCATGTAATTTTGTGATATATTTCCACATTTCCGAATACAACCAGCTTATGAAATAAGCCTTAATACAACTAATACAACTACTAATACTACTACTACTACTACTACTACTAATAATAATAATAATACAGAAATCACACTAACGTGATATATCAATGAGAAAATTAATTGGAGAAATGAGGTGACTCGAATCAGTAACCGCAAGATAACCGCAAGGTAACCCCTAGGTAACCACAAAGTAACCGCTAGGTAACCGCAAGGTAACCGCTAGGTAACCGCAAGGTAACCCTTAAGTAACCGCTAGGTAACCGCAAGGCAACCGCAAAGTAACCCTTAAGTAACCGCAAGGTAACCCTTAAGTAACCGCTAGGTAACCGCAAGGTAAGGTTTAACCACCTGGAGTTCACACCAGATTTTTCGACGAGGGCCGTGATGTGCGCGGGTAGTATGGCCACCCAGACACAACACTATAACAACTCCCTGTGGTGGAGACTGTCAGAAAATGTCCATCTTTTGGCACCGGGAAGGTTCACTCTCTCGTAGAAACAAAGGAAGACAAGAAAGGTCGAAGCAACCTCTTAAAAAGCATCGACCACAACCTTAAGATGCATGTATCTATATGCAGACGATGAGTCACAATAACGTGGCTGAAGTATGTTGACCAGACCCCACACTAGAAGGTGAAGGGACGACGACGTTTCGGTCCGTCCTGGACCATTCTCAAGTCGATTGTGAGAATAGTCCAGGACGGAGCGAAACGTCGTCGTCCCTTCACCTTCTAGTGTGGTTTGGCCAACATGCATGTATCTACTGTAATGGCAGCATCAGAGAGGACGTGACGAGTCTGAACCATCCTGTGCAGGCTGATTACAGCACATACACAGCTTGTTCGCGTATAATTAGTCGGTGGCAATAGCGTTTACGTGACTATTGAAATTGAAATTGAAATTGAAATAAGTTTATTGAGGTAAAATACACACAAAGGGATGAGGTAGCTCAAGCTATTCTCACCCCGTTCAGTACATCGTGTTAATACATACATAGACACACATCACAAACAATAAACATATTACCAAACATTCTGAGATTTACGTGACTAGACACTTCCTTAGAAAATCGTCACTGTGGATTAAGTACAAGTAGACTCATCGGGAGTTTAAGCAAACTATCTTAACATTTTTAGGGAATATGATGCAGTAACAGATAAATTAAATTTGTTGCTGGACTAGAAGGCTTTCCCCCGCTCTAGACTCTTGCTCCCTCCCAACTCCCAACTCCTTTAAAAGTTTCTCCTGAGAATGTCTCATTAGGCCAAGGGAGAATTCAGGTCCCAGGCAGTGGTTTAGGGCGGCAGGACAAGCACACCTGACTGCAACACTTGACACAACCCATATTTCACCGAAGAATTCCAAAAAGGAAGCTAACATCTTCGTTAATGCTACATGCCCACCAACAACCTAAATAATAAAACAATGAAATTTTTTTTTTAATACAGTAAATGCTACTAAATCTTACTGTCACTTTAATCCACTCGCCACTAAATGATTTTTTATCTAGGTATACAGAGTTAATAAATCCCCAGTAAACCCAAGCTAGGAATTTGTTAAACTTTCCTAACTTCCTCAAGCTAACGATGAGTTAGCTTGGAGATCCTGGTAATCCCTAAGATTAGCCTTAAACGGTCATCCAATGAGAGATGATTAGTCGTGGCAGATCTCTCACAACACTAGTCCCGGGGCTGAGAACTTAAAAACTTACAGATATATCTAAACTGCCTTACATCCCAACCCATCACGAAACTCGACAGCGGGGTAGGCGACTACTGACGTAACAGACAAGCAAAAGCAAGAAATCATTAGTCTAGTTGGCCAAGGACCGGCAGATTTACCGACTCCAGATTCTACATTATCCTAGCACTGACCGCTGACTTGTTCAACGGGACTACATTACATCTGTTTTCTTCCCATCACACTACCAATGAAGCATTTTAACGCCTCTAGGAACCATAGTCTCTGGGTAAACTCAATTCCCAGATGAACTGACATGGAGTTCTGCCCGAAACGCTTTGCGTAATAGTGGCTTTAGGCATTGTATGTACTAGCTCTATCTATAAATTCATCAATATCTGTATCACCCCTTGTATGTATGTACTTTACCTAAATAAACATTTATATTTCTGAATTTGAACTTGAGTGAACACCTCTCGCCACGCAGGGTAAACTAATTGGTAGTATACAGCAAAAGTGTTGGATATTCAGAGATTGTTTCCTTTTCATTAGTCAGAAGAAGAGTTTTACCACCGTATGGCCTCCATAAACTGCCCTCGGAACACCAGAACACAAACCACCCAATATTATACCATCTTGCCCATGGGAAGGAGAAGGAAGAGGGTTGACGCAATACAGAGGAAATATTAAATGAAGCACACACAGAATAGTAGATAAAACACGTAGAGAACAATAAATCTAGATCCATTAAAGAGTCCAAGGTTTGAAGCCAGATACATGGAGCTAACCTCACCAAACTTTGCAGGGTGACTGGTGGGTATAGGGGGACGGTCATAGACGGGAGGTCTATGACCGTCTGCACTACGGTTAATCCAGGATCTTGAGAAACCTTAGCAGTGAAGGAGGTTACAGTGATGAAGGACGGTTGTAGTGAAGAAAGTCCCAAAGAAAAAGGTCGTGTGTAGTGTTGAATTGTCTTTTTTCACCCGCACAGCGCCGGGCACCTAAGCTAGTAAAAAATATTTGGAAACATTATGTGACACATCAAGGGATCAGTATATGAAATATTGAGAAAAACGCTGAGACACACGCATTAGATGGGAGAGAGAGAGAGAGAGAGAGAGAGAGAGAGAGAGAGAGAGAGAGAGAGAGAGAGAGAGAGAGAGAGAGAGAGAGAGAGAGAGAGAGAGAGAGAGAGAGAGAGAGAGAGAGAGAGAGAGAGAGAGAGAGCAATTAACTCTAAACATAAAACCATAGACGTCCTAAAAAACAAATACCTATTGAAAACAATAATAAAGCAAAGAATGGAAATAATATTACAGACAGCGACACACACACACACACACTCACACTCACACACACACACACACACACACACACACACACACACACACACACACACACACACACACACACAAAGAAAAGGCAACAACATGACGCAGACAAAGACACACACACACAAAGACCTAGACAAAGAGGGAGCACGAGCCCTGAGGCAAGCCAGCCAGAGGTGCTGCCTGCAAGCTGGTAAGGCACCACTACCACCACCACTACCAGCAACACCACCACCACTACCACCACCACTACCACTACCACCACCACTACCACTACCACCACCACTACCACCACCACTACTACCACCACCAGCACTACCACCACCACTACCACTACTACTACCACCACCACTACCACTACTACTACCACCACTACTACCACCACCACCACTACTACCACAACTACCACCACCACTACCACCACCACCACTATCACCACAACTACCACCACCACCACTACCACCACCACTACCACCACCACCACCACTACCACCACAACTACCACCACCACCACCACCACTACCACCACTTCCACCACCCCCACTACCACCACAACTACCACCACAACTACCACCACTACCACTACCACCACCACCACCACCACCACTACCACCACCACCACCAATACCATCACCACCACCACCACCACCACCACCACTACAACCATCACCACCACTACTATCAACATCACCCCATACCAACACCATCACCAACATTACCACCACCATCACCACTATCACCACCGCTACCACCACAACCACCACCATTATCACCATCACCCCCATTACCACAACCACTATAACCATCACCCCCACTACCACCACCAACATCACCCATACCAACACCATCACCAACATTACCACCACAACCTACAACCCTACCACAATCACCATCACAACCATCTCCAACATCAACCACCACCACCACCACCAACCTGGCCCCATGTTCCGCACCATTAGCTTCATGACGTCCCAAGTTCCCGTTCCATTAACACTAATTACATTGACCATTACCCATTTATCGCCTTCGTGTATACAAACGGGGAATGCAGGCCACCTTATTGATCATTATTTATCATTATTTTCCTCATTATTAGCTGGAGATCGCAAGATAATTACATTTATTTTATCATTATTAGATTTAGATATTGCAAGATTAATTTTTTCCCTGTTAGACTGTCTGAATATTGCAAGATTGTTGCAAATATTTTTGTTATTATATTATCTAGATATCGCAATGTGTTATAATTAATTTTTTATTATTAGTTCTGCAACAGCATTATTTCCTGTATATTGCATGCTTATTTTAATATTTATTTTGTCATTATTAGATTAATTAGATGTAGCAAGACAGCATTCAAGTACATACATTTTTATGGTCGATGCCTCTACATTACTTTAGTACCTGAGGTTATCTTGAGGTTATCTTGAGATGATTTCGGGGCCTTTAGTGTCCCCAGGCCCGGTCCTCGACCCGGCCTCCACCCCTAGGAAGCAGCCCATGACAGCTGGCTAACACCCAGGTACCTATTTTACTGCTAGCTAACAGGGGCATAGGGTGAAAGAAACTCTGCCCATTGTTTCTCGCCGGCGCCTGGGATCGAACTCACAAGATCGATCGAACTTGACTTATGACCACAGGATCATAAGTAAAGCGTGCTGTCCGCTCGGCCGACCGGCTCCCAGAGTTACTATTACTAAAAGCTTCATAGAAAACACCGTCCTTACCTAACCTTCTTAGTATGTTAAGATAAGCATCTTATTGCTTCGTAATTACAATTATTACTTATACTATACCTATAATAGGTTAAGTAATAATTGTAATTACGAAGCAATAAGATGCTTATCTTAACATACTAAGAAGGTTAGGTAAGGTCGGTGTTTTCTATGAAGCTTTTCAAGGTAAACTAGTATGTTTAGTATGTCACATATGCACGTATTAAATAAGTCAATATTGACTGTAAGAAAGTGCGAGAACGGGTTGGCCGCCGACACCTGCACCATCACCACCTACACCCCCCACACCACCACCTACACCCCCCACACCATAACCTGCTGTACACCCCCCACACCACCACCTACACCCCCCACACCACCACTTACACCCCCCACACCACCACCTACACCCCCTCACCAGTTACAAATTAAACGCTTCAAAGTTTGACAGGAAGAGGTATCTGCAGGATCGCTCCCCCCAACTTCTTTCCCAAAAGTTAGAGGAAGTCTTGACTGGTCCTCAATTGTTTTGTGTCCATTCTGATTGTTGATTACAATATTAGATTATTTTATAACAAAGTGGAAAGGCATTTTTTTCCTTTCATTTTTTGACATTTGTCTTCACTTGAGAACTTGTTTTCATTCGGGAATTTGCCTTCACTTTGAAATTTTAATCAAAACTACAAAATATCGACGAAGTACGAGGCTGTTAAACCGCTAAAACCATATCCTCCAGCTTCTAATTGACTGGGCACCTGTCTGACCTCAGCAAGCATTTCCTCTTTGAATGGCAACGCTAACGTGTTGGAACAGGAAACGTGTCGCTGCAGGGGTCTTTATAATCACTAATTAGTATATCATCCAACACCTTTGTAATCGTGAGTGTACACTTATCCATGAGCCAAGGGGTTTCCAAGCCATTTGAAACGAACCTGTAGCAATGTACTCACCTAATTGTACTCACCTAATTGTGCTTGCGGGGGTTGAGCTATGGCTCTTTGGTCCCGCCTCTCAACCGTCAATCAACTGGTGTACAGATTCCTGAGCCTACTGGGCTCTATCATATCTACATTTGAAACTGTGTATGGAGTCAGCCTCCACCACATCACTTCCTAGTGCATTCCATTTACTAACTACTCTGACACTGAAAAAGTTCTTTCTGTACTCACCTAATTGTGCTTGTATTGAACTTCGGTTCTTGAGTCCGCTTCTCGACTGTCAATCAACTAGTTTACGGCTTCCCCAAGCTTCCCAATGGACACATTTATTACTCAGTTATTTAAGCCTACTTTTAGCTATGTTAGGCAAGTTAAGGAATAATAATCATCTTGAGATTAAGTTGGTTTGCCTAGTTTTGGATTACATAAAATAATTGCATATTGTTTTTATTAAACTGAACATATCAAATACGTAAGTTAAATTCGTAAATTAGCTTATGTAACTATGGTTATTACATTATATATATGTGACTGTGTGCGTACTCACCTAATTGTGCTTGCGGGGGTTGAGTTCTGGCTCTTTGGTCCCGCCTCTCAACCGTTAATCAACAGGAGGTTGCGTGTGTGTGTGTGTGTGTGTGTGTGTGTGTGTGTGTGTGTGTGTGTGTGTGTGTGTGTGTGTGTGTGTGTGTGTGTGTGTGTGTGTGTGTGTGTGTGCGCAGAAACATCACATTGAAAAATATGTTTTTCGACCGTCAGGCCTCCGCAGGCAGCTAGGCTGAACTAGAGCAGAGAGGGAAAGAAAGGTCATGAGGTCACCTGATCCACAGGCAGCAACCCCCCCAAGGAAACAGGTCACCAGGCCAGCGTGAGAAGAGGGCAGAAATAGCTTAAGCTGCTCTATTCTTTAGAAATGTATTTGATTGTCTCAATAAACTTACTTGAACCTGAGGAACAGTAACTCCTCCACAACTGCAGCGAGGTACACACTAAACCAGTAACTACTCCACACCTGCAGGGAGGTACACAGTACAGCAGTAACTCCTCCACAACTGCAGAGAGGTACACACTAAACCAGTAACTACTCCACACCTGCAGGGAGGTACACAGTACAGCAGTAACTCCTCCACAACTGCAGCGAGGTACACACTAAACCAGTAACTACTCCACACCTGCAGGGAGGTACACAGTACAGCAGTAACTCCTCCACAACTGCAGCGAGGTACACACTAAACCAGTAACTCCTCCACACCTGCAGGGAGGTACACAGTACAGCAGTAACTCCTCCACAACTGCAGCTTTGCTGCTACCTTCTACAGATTGGACCTAACAGGAAACCCAGTATTTGGGTGATGACAGTGGTACAAAAGATGGCACAACCGCTACGACGTCATCCGGCCACACTAGAGTGGAGACCGAACCCTTGGTGTACCCTCATGGAGAGGCAAACACTTCCTCACCAAACATGGTCCCGTGCATGAGCAAACAAACTGAACAACGTTCATCTGGAAGCCCCTTCAGCTGCACCCATATTAAACCTAAATAAACACAGTTGCATTATCTAACCCATTCAAAAGCTTTAAATCATAAATGGTTGTACATTTAGGGATTACCATTATCTGAATCTATTGTTAACTTATATAAATTGTTTCTACATTGGCTGGATTAAACAGGCAGTTTAACTTAAACATTTCTCAAGTTCTCTTCTTTATCAAGCTTAATTCTATAATTAACCAGCCATACAGTCTCCAAGATGTACTTTAATTCTTTAACGATAAATATTATATCCGTTACTCCAAGGCTCAGCTGGTTTGTTACACGTATTCCATTCATGAGATGTTATCTTGAGGTTATCTTGAGATGATTTCGGGGCTTTAGTGTCCCCGCGGCCCGGTTCTCGACCAGGCCTCCACCCCCAGGAAGCAGCCCGTGACAGCTGACTAACACCAAGGTACCTATTTTACTGCTAGGTAACAAGGGCATAGGGAGAAAGAAACTCTGCCCATTGTTTCTCGCCGGCGCCCGGGATCGAACCCAGGACCACAGGATCACAAGTCCAGTGTGCTGTCCGCTCGGCCGACCGGCTCCTGAGTGAGGAGTGAGGATGATCCTGACACATATATATATCTTACAGGGAAACAAGGGATAGTTTAAATATTTACGTCATGGGAACTATTGATGAACTTAATTTCTTGCTCTCCTTGTTTTCAAAACGAAATTATAGATAAAATAATAAGCATATCACAAAAACATTTTATCCCATGGCTGTATAGTACAGAATATACCTTCAGACTTTACCTGTAGTGGAAGGCACTACAGGTAAAAACTTACCAAAATATTCACAAGGACCCGCTGCTGCCAGGGAAAAATTTCAATGGAGAAAAAACTTTTTATTCCCCCCCCCCCCCTCGACAACGATGGTAGAAAAAGAAAACGGAGAAAGTTAGGAATAGTGCTTTATGCCGATCATCAAGGATTCCTTCCTGGGGGAAACTAAAATAACTTCCTTGACCACGTGAACCACAGTCGAATGCTAATGGAAGTGCCTTTAAATGTGAAAGCACGTATGGATAATGGAGATTCAACCCTGCGATACAAAGACTCGAGATGGAGAATCACCCCCCTTCCCCCTCACACTTATTTATGCACTCGAGCACCGCTGGAGTGCTTCGAGTGAGCAAAGAGGACGAGTCTGAGGTACTCCGTAAGAGCCATTAGCAAGCAAAGTTAGCTATATAAGAGGAAGGGGCCGAAGCGACTCCGGTCGTGCAAATCAAGCTAAGTGGAGCCACCTAGCATGTCTGGTGAATGGCAGTTAGACTAACTTTATGGCAGTTATGAGCCTGATGAGTCTGGCCCGGGAATCGAAGAGTGTCGGCAAAAGTATTAAGTAACGGGGGATAAACAATGCAAGGAGAAGACAAAAGTTTCAGTCAATACCTTCATCTGAATGTCACCCAGGACAGTAGAGCCAGATGATGCCCTGCTGCACCGTAGGGCCAGAGGCAGCAGTGCTGCACCGTAGGGCCAGAGGTAGCAGTGCTGCACCGTAGGGCCAGAGACAGCAGTGCTGCACCGTAGGCCCAGAAGCAGCAGTGCTGCACCGTAGGGCCAGAGGCAGCAGTGCTGCACCGTAGGGCCAGAGGCAGCAGTGCTGCACCGTAGGCCCAGAAGCAACAGTGCAGCCCTTGTACCACTCAAGCCACACCCAATATCAACATCCACACAACCAAGCATACCCACGATACAGCAAACGATAAACATACGATTTAAAAACAAAATAACTGAGAGTTTTACCGATAGCTTCATTCCGAGCCATAGAGGAGGCACGGAGGGTTGGAAGCCCGTGCTGATCACCAAATGAAGACACCTGCAGGGGGTGTCTCGACACATCAACTCTCCCGGCGCAGTTACCAAGCAGGGTTCAAAGACTCAAGTATTTGCAGTGTACATGGCGAGGCCGGGAAGGGGGAGGGAGGGCGGGAGGTATCAAAGAGCATGGCGGAATGCAAGCAGCGCGCATCAGCTTTGAGGTGAGAGCTGAAGGGGAAAATGAAAGCTCTTTAGGTGTGGCGGCGGCGGCCGGGGAGTGGGGAGCACCAGACCGTAGCGTATACGAAGAGGAAACATTGTCTGGGTGGAGGATAATAGGTAAGAACGAGGCTGGAGGTGGAGTAAGGGGGGGGAGGTGTACTTACGAGAGCAGAGTCCACACAGGAATAAATGAAAGCTATAGGCGCATGGGGGAAGCTGAGAGACAGGGGAGAAAAACAGAGAAAACTGGAAGCTGAGAGACAGGGGAGAAAAACAGAAAACTGATGATGATAATGCACACTAATTAGTGTGCAGAACAACTGCAACTGCAGAGCAAATGATGAACAGCATAAGACCTGTTGCTCTGTATCAACTACTATAGAGCAACAGCCCATACCCTGACTTGTTACTTTCTTCACATGCGGCTGCTGGAGGCCAGGGAGACAGCCTCCACACTGGACCTACAACAATAGTTCTGAATTATTATGTACATCAAAGGCCCTTCCGGTGATAATAAATGTTAACTCAGAGCAATCAGTGCGCTCTCAACATCATTCTCTCTCAACATTCTTACTGTATTGGACGTTACAGTAAGAATGAATCATAAGTTGACCAGACCACACACTAGAAGGTGAAGGGACGACGACGTTTCGGTCCGTGCTGAACCTTTCTCAATTCAAATCGACTTGAGAATAGTCCAGGACGGACCGAAACGTCGTCGTCCCTTCACCTTCTAGTGTGTGGTCTGGTCAACATAATTTAGCCACGTTTAGTCACTCATCGCCTGGAAATGAACCACAAGGTTCATTAAATTGGATCCGCTAGGTGGCGTTCCTCGAGCAAGAGGTTCACCAACTCTTAACATAAATATTCTGTAGTGAAACGTTTCTTTATCAATGTGCTAAAATAATATGCGATATATAACAATAAACGAACTTAAATTAAGCTTAGATTGTTTAATGACTTTGTATAACGAATTCATTAAGCATCCCTCTGCTGACGAAGGGATTCGTAATACAAACTTACTTCTAATCATATTATAAAATGTCATATTCGAGATATTTTTTTACATGTTAACGAACTGCTAACAAATACTGACTGTTTAAACATCATTTAATTTAAGAATTAGTTTGTATTCGGCATCAGACGAGACGTGGACAAATATTATCCAAGAACACTCGGAAGGTAGAGGAATCTTTCACGAAAGCGAGGCATTGTCAGGAGGGAATAGGATGGTTCGGTTGTTAATGATGTGTGAAGGATAGGTTGGGTGAAGGATAGTTTGGGTGAAAGATAGTTTGGGTGAAGGATAGGTTGGGTGAAGGATAGTTTGGGTGAAAGATAGTTTGGGTGAAGGATAGGTTGGAATAGAAATAAGTTGGAATAGAGATAAGTTGGGATAAGGATAGGAGAAGGATAGAATTGGAGAAGGATAGGATGGGGGGGGGGGGAAGGATAGGATGGAAAAATAAGTTGAGAGACAGACGTTTGGGAGACGTATAAGTTGAGAAGGGTTAAATACGTTTGGTTGGTTAACTTGGTTTGGGTTGGTAAGATATTGAGACAAGTTGACTTATTGTGCACTTAGAAAGATCACTGCCTATCTTGAGATCTTGAGATGATTTCGGGGCTTTAGTGTCCCCGCGGCCCGGTCCTCGACCAGGCCTCCACCCTCCAGGAAGCAGCCCGTGACAGCTGACTAACACCAAGGTACCTATTTTACTGCTAGGTAACAGGGGCATAGGGTGAAAGAAACTCTGCCCATTGTTTCTTGCCGGCGCCTGGGATCGAACCCAGGACCACAGGATCACAAGTCCAGCGTGCTGTCCGCTCGGCCGACCGGCTCCCCTAATATTATTAAAATGTCAAATTCTAACCCAACAAACCCAATTCTTTCCTAATAGGAGAGTTATTTCCAGTTGTCCCACTAAGTAAGCTAGCTGTAAATAGTGTACTTAAGTGCTGTTTATAGCCAAAGTGGCTGTCTGTTTTGTACATGCCCAGGAGTCACTTAAAAAAGATTAACACTTTTATATCTCTCTGCACTCTATGCCACGTCCAACCACTTGGGCTGGACGGTAGAGCGATGGTCTCGCTTCATGCAGGTCGGTGTTCAATTCCCGACTGTCCAAGTGGTTGGGCACCATTCCTTTCCCCCGTCCCATCCCAAATCTTTATCCTGACCCCTTCCAAGAGCTATATATTCGTATTGGCTTGGTACCTTCCCTAGATAATTCTTCTATGCCACGAGTAAATTGGGTAAGAGAGAGGGCCAGAGTACTCGGTAGTTAAAGGTAATATAACTACCATCCCCGATGGTGCAAGGTAGTTAGCCCCCATGCCATTACTCAGCCCGCATGTTTGAGCACAAGTCTTCCCAGTGTGGGACACACTACCAGCAAGCACCACAAAGTTACACTGTAATTGAGGAAGTACACTGAAGAATGGAGGTGTGAACGAGTTGAAAGAAGCTGTAAGGTCAAATATCATATCAAAGTTTACCCATTTCATTACTTTTTTCCACATGAACTGTAAAATCAATGGCCTACAATATTGCTTTATATCAGTATTACAAACACAGCTAAGACTTCCACCAGTGGGGCCAAGAAACACCTGAGATTCTCAAGACTTCATATTCCTAATTTCACATCCAACACAAAAATCCTGCATGGAAAGCTGCCTTGTTCTCATTGTGTCCCAAAGTGCCCATGGAAATACGACTAAAATTCTTTACATTTAAATAAAAACAACACTCCCGTATTGCACGCTTACTGGAGACGTATTGCACGCTTACTAAAGACGTATTTGCACGCTTTCCAGAGACGTATTGCACGCTTATTAGAGACGACGCATTCACACCGTAACCTGTAGAAAGGAACGAATACATTCAAGGAATATATATATGCATGGCAGTATTTGTTGACGTTCATGTTACCTGTGAAAGGAAGACGTTGCGTGACGCAGGTGGACAGCGTTGCGTGACGCAGGTGGACAGCGTTGCGTGACGCAGGTGGACAGCGTTGCGTGACGCAGGTGGACAGCGTTGCGTGACGCAGGGGGACAGCTTTGCATGACGCAGGTGGACAGCGTTGCGTGACGCAGGGGGGGACAGATGTGAGGAGTGATGTATACAAATACTGTCACTTCTTTATATTATAAGCCTACGGCCTCCCCCTCCCCCCTCCCCACGACGCACAAGTTGCAATATCGCTAATGGCTACAGTAACAGCTTTCTCTCAATTATGTCTCTTTGCCGAAGATGAGAAATAGAACCTTTGCAAGATACAACGAGTCTTTAGCTGCCGACTTTGCCAATAACATTAATGCCTTAGCGTGTCTTGCAGGATATCAAAGGCCCTGGAAAGCGAGGAGATGTGATACTATTGCCTTCATGAGCGCCTTCGGCCTCTCAAAGATGCAGCAGGCGCTCAAAGGCAGTGCTCGAAAAGCTATCGAATGCTCGCTCGCTCATCATGTCTTCAAGCGCTTGTTCGTTCTCTTTTTGTGGGCGCGCACTCTTCTCTTTCTCTTGTATGCGCTCTCTCGAGTTCTCTTTCATGCGCACGGTCTCTCGTTCTAATTTTTATGCGCACGAGGGTTCTTTCCCTCGAAAGAATTATGTCTAAATGGTGCAAAAATTCTAGTTCGTATTAAGAAAATTGTGATGTGCACAGTTCAGGTATATTAACGGAGCCCAGAGTGATTACCGTAAGAGTTGATCTAGCCGTTTTGCTCCAGAAATTATGCTATAAATTCCCATATTCGCCCTTTAGAGAACCACATTATAAAACTAATTATGTCGTTTCGCGAAGCGTTATCAAAAGCCTTTTCTCGTTAAGGAAAACAAATAGCCCAACTTTTGTATGTTAATTTAAGGGGGCATTTTGAACGGCTGTCAAGAGATTTAGTTCATTCATCTTTCCCTAAGTCAAATAATAGTTTTTTCATATGCAAGATAAGGCGGTGAGTAAGCGGTTTTTGTCCAGGAGTGTACATACACACATGTCTGTATGCAATACGTGTGTATGGACATTATTGCCAGGTTTGAGAGAGGAGAAAATCGTGGATAGTTTCCAGTCAGAGGGTTCTTCTTGAGAGGTTATCTTGAGATGATTTCGGGGCTTTTAGTATCCCCCCGGCCCGGTTCTCGACCAGGCCTCCACCCCCAGGAAGCAGCCCGTGACAGCTGACTAACACCTAGGTACTTATTTTACTGCTAGGTAGCAGGGGCATAGGGTGAAAGAAACTCTGCCCATTGTTTCTCGCCGGCGCCCGGGATCGAACCCAGGTCCACAGGATCACAAGTCCAGCGTGCTGTCCGCTCGGCCGACCGGCTCGAGAGCATTAGTCTTCCTCTATAGATGATAATAGAAGGAGTTGGCAGAATACTTTTTATGGTGAGGAGTCGAACTTTAGAGATAGTGAACAAATCTTTGTAATGTGTGAAATCGAACTTACTGTGATTTCATTGTGCTTTAATTTAAAGATGGTTCCAGGTATGTAGGGGATATAGAGCATCTCCAATAATCGATCAATGCGATCGATGATTATCGGGTTGTGGTAGGCAAGTGTGGTAGAGACCGCACTAGGCTATCAATTTGATTGAAAGAATCATCACAGAGGAGTCTTTCACTAACATGTTATAGTTTAGAAACAGGCGAGGACCCCAGAGATTGCTATGGCAGTCCTCCCTTAGTGTGTCGAATCTTCAGGAAATACCTAGAAATTAGGGAGAAGAACTGGAAAGTTATCGCCACTTAACTTATCTCATGTTTTCGCCTGAAACCCAGAATAGTTATTACAACTGATCAACGAATCCAAATTTGCCCAAAGGGATTTCAAACAACTTCTTACGAACGCGACTTAAACTGCCTGGTTATCAAGGTCACTTACACGACGCCAACAGCCACAGATGTCGCGGACGAAACCCCCTCAAACACCCATCCATAGGACCCCCTATACCATATCTTGAGGTTATCTTGAGATGATTTCAGGGCTTTTTTAGTGTCCCCGCGGCCCGGTCCTCGACCAGGCCTCTACCCCCAGGAAGCAGCCCGTGACAGCTGACTAACACCCAGGTACCTATTTTACTGCTAAGGTTAAGGGGCATAGGGTGAAAGAAACTCTGCCCATTGTTTCTCGCCGTGACCGCAGACTTAGCAGAAAAGGTCTTTCTTTCACACATTCATAAGGGTGAACCCAAACTTGAGAAGACTTCCTTCATCACCACCTCGGAGCTCCCAGTTGTAAACAGCGGGAGTAAGAAGTTCCTCACCAGTTTCACGTTTTAATTAAAATTTTATTAATACAATCTAAGAGGTCATCGTCGCCGCCTATAGCCTCTCACTGACGATATTCCACTCTACGAGCGGGATGTTAGGAGGAGGTTATCTCTCGTTGGCCTGTTAGAAGCTTTGTTGGTCTGTTAGACGCTCTAGTTGGCCTGTTAGAAGTTCCTTTTTGCTTCTTAGACGATCTTGTTGGCCTGTTAGAAGTTCCTTTTTGCTAGTTAGACGATCCTGTTGGCCTGTTAGAAGTTCCTTTTTGCCTGTTAGACGATTTTGTTGGCCTGTTAGAAGTTCCTTTTTGCCTGTTAGACGATCTTGTTGGCCTGTTAGAAGTTCCTTTTTGCTTGTTAGACGATCCTGTTGGCCTGTTAGAAGTTCCTTTTTGCTTGTTAGACGATCTTGTTGGCCTGTTAGAAGTTCCTTTTTGCCTGTTAGACGATCTTGTTGGCCTGTTAGAAGTTCCTTTTTGCCTGTTAGACGATCTTGTTGGCCTGTTAGAAGTTCCTTTTTGCCTGTTAGACGATCTTGTTGGCCTGTTAGAAGTTCCTTTTTGCCTGTTAGACGATCCTGTTGGCCTGTTAGATGTTCCTTTTTGCCTGTTAGACGATCTTGTTGGCCTGTTAGATGTTCCTTTTTGCCTGTTAGACGATCTTGTTGGCCTGTTAGAAGTTCCTTTTTGCCTGTTAGACGATCCTGTTGGCCTGTTAGATGTTCCTTTTTGCCTGTTAGACGATCCTGTTGGCCTGTTAGATGTTCCTTTTTGCCTGTTAGACGATCTTGTTGGCCTGTTAGTAGCCATGTCGACCTCAAATTCTTGTGGCCTTGTTAGTGGATAACTTTGCCTTACGTGCTTGTGGCTATACGTACTAAATCGCACGCTAATACCTAATCAATGGCGTGCCCATTGGCCGAGCACGTTTAACTACCCACGATTCTATCTCCTCATTACATCAAGAGTACTACTGAACTATTCATCATGCTACATTTGTTTTGATTCGATGTTGGGCTTAGCATCAACCACTGGAGAGTTAAGAGTGCCACTGCTGTCTCTGACCTCAGTGAACTTGGCAGCATTTGAGGCACGGTGTATTAAGGAAACTACCCTAGGGACTGCTTTAGCCGCTTTGAGTTTGAATAAGCTTACGTATTTGATACATATACAGCTTGTGCACATACGCCAAGGCTCTCGCGCGCGTACACTCCCATGCACATGCATGCGCACAAGCGCACTGCACAGGACTCATTCGGTTCACATTCGAAAGGGCCGTGTTCGACTCCCGGGCAGGACAAAGACGTTTGAGCATGTTTATTTTCACCTGACACTTCCTTTCACCCAACAGGAGAGATGTGGCCGGGAGTTAGGCAACTGTTAGGGGGTTACATCCATAAAGCGTTATGGCCTAAGGAAACCTCGATCAGTCTAATAGGCTTTCGATTCCCGACAATAGAACACACACACACACGAACAAACAAAGAGACATGATCAGCACATACAAAATTCTTAGGGGAAATTGACAGGGTAGACAAGGATGGATTATTTAACACGGGTGGTACACGAACAAGGGGACACAGGCAGAAGCTGAGTACCCAAATGAGCCATAAAGACATTAGAAATAACTTTTTAAGTGTCAGAGTAGTTGGTAAATGGAATGCACTAAGTGATGTGGTGGAGGCTGACTCCATACAAAGTTTCAAATGTAGATATGATAGAACTCGAGAAGCTCAGGAATCTGTACCACAGTAGATTGACGATTGAGAGGCGGGACCAAAGAGCCAAAGCTCAACCCCCGCAACCAAAACCAGGTGAGTACACACACTGGAAGAGCCGGACAGATCACCAGCGGATCTGACAGCATACTATACCTGCGTGACACAGTGCTAACTGCCAATTAAGTAGTCACACCATCCTGCATATTTGGCATGCCAAATTACAACCTATTATAATGAGCAAAAAAAGGGGGAGGGGTGAAGCTTGAAGAATATAATGCATAAAAGCTTACCATAAAGAAGCTTATGCTTATATAAAATATATACATCAAAATCGAAAAGAACAAATATTAAAAAAAAAAGATATACAAAATAGAGGAACATATTGCACAAAATTCTTTTCTCTTGTAAAGTTTTCCAAAAAGTTGAAACAAAAATTAACTGAGCGGCAACTTGTGAGTGAGGGCGAGAACCCAATCAAGAGACGCACAGTATGGGTGGAGGACGGGAAGGGAGAGGAAGGGAAGGATGGAGAGAAAGGGAAGGATGGAGAAAGGGAAGGATGGAGAGAGGGAAGGATGGAGAGAGAGGGAAGGACAGGAAGAACATGAACTCCTTGTGTTGGACCAGAGTCCAGCACAAGGAGGTACATCAGCTTCTACAGGTGCAAATAAAATTACCATAAACAGATGACCACTGGAGAGCCAGAATACCCAATTATCCCATTCATAATTGACCAACAAATTGATTCACTGAGGTTACACTGAATCTCCTCTTTTACTGCTTATCCTTTAACGAAGAAGCGTCTTGACCCCATGGGGTCAAGTGAATGACACGGTCTTCACTTGACCCCATGGGGTCAAGTGAATGACACGGTCTTCACTTGACCCCATGGGGTCAAGTGAAGACCGTGAATAGCCCGAATTTCTAGGTGGGGGCAGCATGCAAGCAATGCAAGAATCTTGGGGTTTCCCAGTTAATTTAGGAAATTGAACGACGATAAGGTAACAGTTGTTCTTTGAGTTAGGGATACACCTGATTACAAATTAATGTGTACTAGGTAATGTCTCGAACAGGCGACGAACTGGAAGTATGCAATTTGTCGACTTTCCCAGAAAGAACTCCTGTCTTTCCCTTTCTCTTAGCGTGTGACCAAGAGCACTATGGAACTGTAGTTGTCAGAGTACTCCAACTTGGTCAGCCAGGGGAGCATGTTTCCTCATACTGGGATGTGGATGCCTGAGAGCCAGCACTGAACACCTCAGTGTGAGAGGAAAGTATTGTCTATTCCCGAGCGAGTCTCGTCTTGAAGAGTTAGAGTCTGTGGAAGCCTCCAGTAAATGAGGATTCAGTGTGTAGGCCATATTTCGTCAGAAAAAGATACTTGAAAGTACATGGAGTCAATGTTATATATACAAATCTGTCCCAGACGCGTCTCTCTCTCTCTCTCTCTTACTTTTGGAGCACTGAGGCTTCAATCTTTGTGACTCTGAAGTGATGCAAGGGCAGGCAATTTGCAATCTGTCTCTTGTCCTCACTGTGTCTATGCTTTTTTTCATCGATTTTGCAAATGGAACTTGTGAACATGTTCGCTTTAATTAAAACCAACCTGGACAGCTGTGAACTCTGACAATCACCTGACAAGAGGAATGAAGCCAGGGTGGACAGCTGGGACTGCTGACTCCTCTCCTCTTTCTTGAGTGGCTTCACAAGCCAGGCTCAAACGCCATCCGGGTTATGGGAGAAGCTCTACCATGCTTTCCCTCCTGGACAAGGCAAAGCATTTTATTGGGTATGTAGAAAACGAGGCAGAAAGAGAGAGAGAGAGAGAGATAAAGAGAGAGAGAGAGAGAGAGAGAGAGAGAGAGAGAGAGAGAGAGAGAGAGAGAGAGAGAGAGAGAGAGAGAGAGAGAGAGAGAGAGAGAGAGAGAGAGAGAGAAAGAGGTGGGGGGGAGGAAGGAAAATAGGAGAAAAAGAATATGAAGAAGAAAAATATGTGCAGTGAAGGGGGAAAGAGGAAGCGGGAAGAGAAAGGGGAGATGGGATTAGAGGGAAGAGAAGAGTGGAACTTGGGAAAGGGAGGGATGGAGATGGAAGAATTATAGAAAACGGAATTATTCATCAATAACTTCTGAAAGGCAGCAACTAGGTATTATTACCGTCACGTGACAAATATTCATCTAATCCTTTGATTAAAACAGAAAACGAGACGGTACGTCACTTTCGCGACCAACTTCCATTTTCGAGCACGACAATTTTTGGCCTTATGTAACGCATACGATCGAAATCGACGTTCTTTTGTAAAAAGGCTAGGGGGGGGGGGGAGGTGAGCGTCTGCTCCTGCCTCGAAAGGTCCGTCGGAGGGTTCACAGAGTTTACAATCTGAGAATTCTGGTAGTGGCTCAGCCTCACTAACCTGACTCCGGCCACAGACGAGAGAAGGGGTTGGAACAAGCAGAGCAGGAAGCAGAGAGAGTGAGGGGAGACTCCTGTATCACTCACCATCCAGCGAGATGGGAACCTTTCAGTTCTACCTCTTAGGGTCTTGTCAGGTCAGGTTGGGGTCAGGTCAGGTTGGGTTATGTTAGGTTGCCTTGGGTCTTGTCGGGTCAGGTTGGGTCATCTCAGGTTAGGTTCGTGTATATAGAGTAGCGGTGACGTAGAGGGGTGCATACTTCCCTCAGGTTAAAGACCCTACATGTTGGACAGGTACAATCATCACGGAAAGGTAGTTTTCTACAGAGAGGTAATTAAGACAGGTGGAGGAGGGGCAGGTATGGGGGGTGAGAGAATATGGTGGTGGGTAGGATTAAAATAAAAGGGGAAGAGAAAAGAAAGGGAGAGGCAGGAGAAAAGTTCCGGACGAGGGAAGAAATGAGGAAGGAGGAACTAAATATCTGAAGGAGAGACAAATAGAAAGGTGAGTTTAAAGATGAAGAAAGGAAGAGGAAAGGAAGGGAAGATATATGGGTAAAGATGGAGCGAGGAGAACAAGGCTGAAGGAGAGGAAGGAGATGAAGACTCGTCAATCCGTCACTCAAGAGGCCGTCCCCAAACACTTACCTTGAGGTTACCTAGAGGTGCGTCCGGGGCTTAGCGTCCCCGCGGCCCGGTCGTCGACCAGGCCTCCTGACCTCCTCCTTAAGTCATATTCACCACACGGCACGACCAAAACTGGTATTATCTCAAATCCTAATTAATGATTACATTTATGACTGTATATAAAGTTAGAATTAGATCAAATTAGGTGTTTTGGTTAGACTAAGTCAGATCAGGTCTGGCATGGTTAGGCCTAAGCTTGGTTATGTTATTTGATGTGCTGTTAGTTCCAATGACAATTATTTGCATTTAATATATATGAGTGGAGGTAAATGTGTTTAATAGAGATAAACGAGAATATAGAAATGGAGTGAAGTACCATCGAGGGAAACACCGGAATTTTTTAGTAAACTAGCATCTAAAAGGGCCATCAAGGTAAAGTACCAGGAGAAAGCACTAAGCCATTACGATTATATAGCAATTGTAAGATATACGAGGATAAGGATTTGGGATGGGACGGAGGGAAGGAATGGTGCCCAACCACATGGACGGTTGGGGATTGAACGCCGACCTGCGGGACCGTCGCTCTACCGTCCAGTTCACAATGTACTGATCAAAATATTAGAAATTCTTAATTTAACTTAAAATAAACAAGACCATGTTCAAAGCAATGTCGAGAACAGTTTCAATCACATCCAGACTGTATTGTAAGTTAACCCTTAATGAACGTCTATCTTGGGGCTACCTTGAGATGATTTCGGGCCTTAGCGTCCCCGCGGCCCGGTCCTCGACCAGGTCTCCTTTTTGTTACACATCCCCCAGGAAACAGTCCGTAGCAGCTGTCTAACTCCCAGGTACCTATTTACTTCTAGGTGAACAGACGCATCAGGGTGAAAGAAACTGCTTATTTGTTTCCGTCTCCACCGGGGATCGAACCCGGAACTTCAGGACTACGAATCCCGAGCGCTCTCCACTCAGCTGTCAGGCCCACACGTCACCAAAATAACTGAGCAAATCTTACGTAGGTCTAATGATGCATTTGAGAAAATCTTATTTGCTGTCTGCCATACGAAACGTATGACTTGCATATATGGCAATCAGCTGATTGCCATATTTGCATGTCAGTATTTTGATTTATAGCTTAGGGTGGAGGGTTAGGGTGAGTTTTTGAGTCAAGTGAGAGTAACAAATGGTTCAGACGCTCGATGCGTGCGATGTATAATGTTGATTCGTCAACAACCTCATCCTTTTGATGCTTCCTCATCATCCTCCTCATCATCCCCCTCCTCATAACCCCCCCATCCCCACCCCTCCTTGCCCCGTGCCGTATTTCTTATCACATTTGACGGCCGTCAATAAAACGAGGTTCTCGAGCGCATCACTTCGACCCTATGGAGACAAACCTTCCAAAGTATCAACCGTGTTCTCCGGCGTGCAATACAAATGCTCCAAACGACACGAACTCCGCAAGAAGCCCTGAAACGTGACGAAAACAGATGGCTCAAGAGCTTTGTGGGGGAAGTATTCAGAGTGGACTTGTGTTGTCTCTCTGAGAGCCTCCACAGCGTGCCCGGGCCGCCTGCCTCCAGCTTGTATCTGTAATGAAACTCTCTTCTCTTCGTGAGGACCAGTTCAATGGTGAAAGTTGGATCATAACGACCCAACCATCGCTTGTACTGCTCCCCGAGGGCGCTCATTGCTGCTGGGACGGAGATGGAAAGGGGGAAAGAGAAAGAGAAAGAGAGAGAGAGAGAGAGAGAGAGAGAGAGAGAGAGAGAGAGAGAGAGAGAGAGAGAGAGAGAGAGAGAGAGAGAGAGAGAGAGAGAGAGAGAGAGACTACCCCGGGCACTGCTGGGTACCTCTCAAGTATATATATATATATATATATATATATATATATATATATATATATATATATATATATATATATATATATATATATATATATGTGTGTGTGTGTCATACCTAGTGCACTTCTCGGCCTACTATGCAACGCCCGATTTGCCTAATAGGCCGAGTGATTTTCTTTATTTTTAATAAATTGTTTCCAATTAGTTTATTTGAATTATTATTATTATATTATATTAAGAACATAAATTATTGACTTAATTGTGTTAGTTTAGGATAGGTTAAGATAGGTTAGGTTAGGCAGGGTTGGTTAGGTTCGGTCATATATCTACATTAGTTTTAACTCAAATTTGAAAAAAATTAACTCATACATAATGAAATAGATAGCTTTATAATTTCATTAGAAAAAAATTAGAAAAATATATAAATTCAAGAAAACTTGGCTTATTAGGCAAATTAAGCTTATTAGGCAAATAGGGCCTTGCATAGTAGGCTGAGTACTGCGTTCTGGCTACTAGGTACACCATATATATATATATATATATATATATATATATATATATATATATATATACATATATATATATATATATATATATATATATACCATCGGTTTCACTTTCAAATGCTTTTATTCCCTCTAACGTTACTTAACGTTACGGTTATACAGATGTGCACATCCGTTTTAACTGGTCAGTAGTTACAGTTAGCGTATAGACCCGTATTGATTGGTCAGTTATGCTCATTTCATGTCGTCTCGTTCAAGACTAAGGTATACCCAACTGCTCTGCGTCGTTCCTGACTGCCTCTTGCCACTCCCTCCACCACCCCAACATGGGCTTTGTTTACATGCTGTTGTGGTTGGGAATTTATGGCCCTCACCATGTAGCTTTTTTTCCTTTATATATTCCTGCCATGGTTATTCCTACCTCCCCTTTTGTAGTATACTAGTCCACCCTCTCCCCCCATTTTAGTATACTCCTCCATTGTGGTATACTCCACCCCCTCGATCCTCCCCTATAGACATACGTCATCTGAACTCCGCCCCCATTCGGACCCATCCCTGTTCCTCGACCGCATTCAATTTGCATAATGATTAGAGTAGATGACGCCGCTGCGAGCACTAAATCAACCAAGGTGTCGTGTTTTGTAAGGTTTTAAATCCTGACCCACTCATTAAACACCCATCAACCCTCCCCCTCCCCCCTCCCATCCCTGATCACCCCGACCCTCAACCCCCTCTACCAATTCCACAAGCCAAGCCATTCGCTCTATTTTTCTCTATTTCAGTCACCCCTCCACACACTTCCCCCTACACAATGCACCTGCTCCTTCCTTCTATACGTATCCTTGGGAAGTGGGGAGGGTAGATGGAAGGGTTAGGGGGGGAGATTGAGAGAAGGGATCGGAGGGGGTGGGAGGGGAGGTTGATGGAAGGGGAAGGGAAAGCCCGCTGGAAGACATTGTGCGATCAAGTCGAGCGACTCTTCGGGCTAAAATCACAAATATAACAATCTACAAGCAGCCCTTAAGGTGGGTGTGGGGTTGCCGATGTTGTCTCCTCGCTCGCTGGCTCAGCCTAGGTCAACAGATGTTCTTTCCTGTATTAATTTCCATACAAACAACATGTTTTCGCCATTTCAACGTGTTCCACCTAAAAAAAAAAAGGAAAAACCAACAGCAACAACTTGTTTGTTGCCTTAGGGGAGGAGCGAGCGAACAGTTGTAGCGAGCGATTTAAGCTCTTCACGCAAGTCGAAAAATACTTCTTAAATTATGCGATTTTTTTTTGCATAGAGCGACTGGAGCAGTTTAAGGATTAACAACATAACCAGTAACCTAATTATCGTTTTATTATGAATATTAGCATTACATAGCCAATAACTTTGTGGGGTAAAATGCACTTGGAGAAAATAAATTTGGCCACCATTCCATTGTGGCGAAACTCATGTGACAGAAATTTGTGTCGTATGCATCACTGGTAACACAGGATTCAATATTTGTAAACACTTTTGAAAAATGCAATTGTTTAGTTTACCCTAAATGCTTAGACGGTACCCCTAAAGAGCCCCAGTTCAGGGCCTTTCAGGAGTGAGGTCTCCAGTTCCTTTTTTTTTTTAGGGTAACGCTGTCACAGTTAAAGAGTTGGGGAGGTGGTGGGTAAGGGATAACGGGATAGGGGTATAAAGGTTTCATTACCCCTTGATACAGGTTGCTAATAGAGGGGTAAAGGGAGGCTCTAGTACCCCTTGATCTAGGTGGTGGAGAATGGGCAAAGGGAGGCACTGAGACCCATTTGGTCCATGTTCTGGGAGTGGGATAATGGAAGGCTCTAGTGCCCCCTCCCCCTCCCCCCCTCCCTGTAAGTGATAGAAAATAAATCTGATCAATACTTTCAATGGCGCCGTGAGCCGGTGTATGGAGAAATATTCACGTGTTTACAACGTCGGCTCCATGTAGTGTCCTCTGCGCAGTGTCCATCCTCCATGTAGTGTCCTCTGCGCAGTGTCCATCCTCCATGTAGTGTCCTCTGCGCAGTGTCCATCCTCCATGTAGTGTCCTCTGCGCAGTGTCCATCCTCCATGTAGTGTCCTCTGCGCAGTGTCCATCCTCCATGTAGTGTCCTCTGCGCAGTGTCCATCCTCCATGTAGTGTCCTCTGCGCAGTGTCCATCCTCCATGTAGTGTCCTCTGCGCAGTGTCCATCCTCCATGTAGTGTCCTCTGCGCAGTGTCCATCCTCCATGTAGTGTCCTCTGCGCAGTGTCCATCCTCCATGTAGTGTCCTCTGCGCAGTGTCCATCCTCCATGTAGTGTCCTCTGCGCAGTGTCCATCCTCCATGTAGTGTCCTCTGCGCAGTGTCCATCCTCCATGTAGTGTCCTCTGCGCAGTGTCCATCCTCCATGTAGTGTCCTGCGCAGTGTCCATCCTCCATGTAGTGTCCTGCGCAGTGTCCATCCTCCATGTAGTGTCCTCTGCGCAGTGTCCATCCTCCATGTAGTGTCCTCTGCGCAGTGTCCATCCTCCATGTAGTGTCCTGCGCAGTGTCCTTATTCCATGTAGTGTCCTCTGCGCAGTGTCCATCCTCCATGTAGTGTCCTCTGCACAGTGTCCATCCTCCAAGTAGTGTCCTGCGCAGTGTCCTTATTCCATGTAGTGACGGATTACTACTATCTTTCTCTCCCCTCATGTATCTGAACACAACTATCCCCTCCTCCTCCCCGAAGCAGTGGGAGATTTTTGTAAAGCCCACACCAAGCCTCCTCAAAAATGTCCTTAGGGTGATATACGCCTCGTCTCAAGGTTGACCTCGGGATCAAGTGTCACTTCTCATACCCACCCCTCTGGTGGAGTTTATATAATGCACGGGCAGGCCCACAAGCGCTCTCCCGCACAACAAGCACTTGTGGAGAGAGAGAGAGAGAGAGAGAGAGAGAGAGAGAGAGAGAGAGAGAGAGAGAGAGAGAGAGAGAGAGAGAGAGAGAGAGAGAGAGAGAGAGAGAGAGAGAGAGAGAGAGAGACAGAGGGGCTAGCAAGGTAGAAGCTGGGCCGTGTCCACTTCAACACAGACATTTGTCTTCATGTATAACACTTCAGACGTGGGAAGTAACAAAAGAAAATTTACACTTTAGGAGTATTTTACTTCCCTAGAGATATTTATTACTGGCGGCGCCCAGGAATATAAGGCTGTGAAGGTGGGGTATGTGGTAGGGGGGTGGTGGTGTGAGTTGTGGAGAGCAGTGCTCCCAGTGTGAAGGAGTATGAGTTAGTGGGGTATGAGTATGAGTAAGGGTGCCAGTGAGTCTAACACCTCATCTACACATCTTGTGTAAAGGAGGAATGTATATGTTTATCTCTCAGAATGTTCGGTAATATGTTTATTGTTTGTCTATGTATGTATTAACACGAGGTACTGAACGGGGTGAGAATAGCTTGAGCTACCTCATCCCTTTGTGTGTATTTTACCTCAATAAACTTATTTCAATTTCAATTCAATTTCATCTACACATACCAATGCACACATGAAGCCTCGAGGTAAAAACGTTATTACCCCCTTCATTAATGCCAAGTACCTGAATTCAGATATATTCTGGTATGTATGTAAGTATATGTTTATATGTATGTGTTTGAATGTATGTATATATATGAATACATGTAAGTACGTAACGGGGATAAAGCAGTAAACAGATAGATGGAAAGATGACAATCTTCTGACTGTTCGAAGACTTTTGATGAACAAAAGAAATTTTCAACCTTGGCCAACATCAACCCCCTAAAGCCTTAACCAACAACAACACCATCAATGTTATCACCATCAATGTTATCACCATCAATGTCATCACCATCAATGTTATCACCATCAATGTCATCACCATCAATGTCATCACCATCAATGTCATCACCATCAATGTTATCACCATCAATGTCATCACCATCAATGTTATCACCATCAATGTCATCACCATCAACAAAGACATAACAGACACTGGACAGGTAACGTAGGCAATTAGCAGCAGCGTGCAGGAGACGGGGCCAGGAGCTACAATCACCTTCCATAAAACAACAATCATAGTGATAATCTCATTACTCGCGTATATTGTTATATTTCTTAGCTTCCAATTATCAGTAATTGCCTTCTTGCGTTCTGATAGCGGCGTCACGTATGAGGGAGATAGTCTCATTATAATTAAGGACGCTCTGAGGAACGTAATTTATTTGGTAAACAAGTGTTAGTCCGCTAGTTAGTCATAATTAACTAGCCAGATAAACTAGAGTAATTCCTAGTTCACCAAAGGGGTTTTTTAACGCCTACCTAACTTTACCCAGCCCAGCCCAGCTAAGCTCAGTCAAGTCCAGCCCAGCCAAGCCTAGCCCAGCCCAGCCAAGCTCAGTCAAGCCCAACCCAGTCAAGCCCAGCCCAGCTAAGCCCAGCCAAGCCCACTTCAGTTAGTCCATTCTAACTTACACTAACCAAGCCTTACCCAAACCAAACCAACCCACCCAAACTATATCCTAACCTAACGATACAAACACCATAGACAATTATAAATCGAGTTTTGTTGGACAAATCAATTCTAGTGCACGAACTGATCATATCTCGTATAGAGACATTTCGAAATAATTCCTTAAAGACTTTTACGATAAGAAATTGTGATTATCGTTAGTTTATAAGTTGAGATTTTGTACTCACCTAGTTGTGCTTGCGGGGGGGTTGAGCTCTAGCTCTTTGGTCCCGCCTCTCAACCGTCAATCAACTGGTGTACAGATTCCTGAGCCTATTGGGCTCAGGAATCATATCTACACTTGAAACTGTGTATGGCGTCAGCCTCCACCACATCACTTCCTAATGCATTCCATTTGTCAACCACTCTGACACTAAAAAAGTGTGTGTGTGTGTGTGTGTGTGTGTGTGTGTGTGTGTGTGTGTGTGTGTGTGTGTGTGTGTGTGTGTGTGTGTGTGTTAGTACTCGGCAAGTTGTGCTCACACCGTAGAGCAAATAGCTCCCTAGACAAGCCTTTCCATCCCCTGGTCAATTAAGACATTGACTTTCTTTTTTTTCATTCATTGTATTTCCCCTGTAAAGCTGAATACCTTAACTATTTCGCATTGTAACCCCTTCCATTTACTTGCGATTCTTATACTATATTAGTCCTGTGTTTCCTGACTTCTCACTGGCTCATCTGGAGATGTTATATTATTGAAAACAAAAGGAATGAAAAACATTAAAAGAAAACGCCTCAAATCTGCTTTTAAATTTAAAGTTATCTCCACAAGATAACACATTTAAAATAACTACTTTTTTGAAGAAAAAAGTAATAAATGATATATGACAATTAAGTCTACACAAGTTCACTCACCGAACCATGAAATCATCATCGCCTCGCTCTAATTACCGCGTAACGTGGTGGAGGTGTGGTCCCTCGATTGTTTCAAACGTGGGTTGGACATGTGTATGAGTGGGGATTGGGTGGTTATAAATAGGAGCTGCCTCGTATGGGCCAATAGGCACTCAGTAGTTACCTTTGTTCGTATGTTCTATAAACACTCGTTTTAGCTTGAACGACTATGTTCCTCTATCTTGAGATGATTTCGGGGCTTTTTAGTGCCCCCGCGGCCCGGTCCTCGACCAGGCCTCCACCCCCAGGAAGCAGCCCGTGACAGCTGACTAACACCCAGGTACCTATTTTACTGCTAGGTAACAGGGGCATAGGGTGAAAGAAACTCTGCCCATTGTTTCTCGCCGGCGCCTGGGATCGAACTTAGGTCCACAGGATCACAAGTCTAGCGTGCTGTCCGCTCGGCCGACCGGCTCCCCCGGCTCCTCATCCCTCTCCTGAATGTAGTCCTCTAACTCTGGGGAATTTACCCCCCAACAGAGAATTTCCTCACAGCGCCTGAAGCCTCCCAGCAGGAAGGGGAGGTTGGGGTTCTTTCTCAATCTCTTCCAATATTCATTTCCAGTTTTTCGACGTTTGAAAATATTTCGTTGGGCGTCCATCTAAATCTGAATTCTCGAGCTGAATATACTCGCCTAAATGTGCTTGTAGGGTGGGGAGGAAGCTTCCGGTCCCGCCTGAGAGAGAGAGAGAGAGAGAGAGAGAGAGAGAGAGAGAGAGAGAGAGAGAGAGAGAGAGAGAGAGAGAGAGAGAGAGAGAGAGAGAGAGAGAGAGGGAGGGAGAGAGAGAGAGAGAGAGAGAGAGAGACAGATGGAGAGTGAGAGAGTGAGAGAGAGAGTGAGAGAGAGAGAGAGAGAGAGAGAGAGAGAGAGAGAGAGAGAGAGAGAGAGAGAGAGAGAGAGAGAGAGAGAGAGAGAGAGAGAGAGAGAGAGAGAGAGAGAGAGAGAGAGAGAGAGAGAGAGAGAGAGAGAGAGAGAGAGAGAGAGAGAGAGAGAGAGAGAGAGAGAGAGAGAGAGAGACAGACAGACAGAGAGACAGACAGACAGAGAGGCAGACAGAGAGAGAGAGACAGACAGACAGACAGACAGACAGACAGACAGACAGACAGACAGACAGACAGACAGACAGACAGATAGACAGACAGACAGACAGGCAGACAGACAGACAGACAGACAGACAGACAGACAGACAGACTTGACTGACTGACAAGCAGACAATCAACATGTTCTTAGCTCTGCAGTCAAACGCTTTCTGTATGAAGCTTATATATACATCTTTCCCAGTCTTTAATTTCTTTTAAGCATCCGACCCTCTCCTCTTTGTTAACAGCCCCTGCTTTACTCTCTTGGTTTACTGTGTTCCCCCTAGAGCTTGGATATTCTGCTCAAGTAGACTCATTTTCTCGAACAGGATAAAGTTTCTGTATTAGATTAGATTAGATTTTGTATTCAGGTAAAGGTACATACATTGAAGATGAGTTACAAACATAATGTTGGATTTAAAGATAGAGCTAGTACATACAATACCTAAAGCCACTAGTATGCATCGCGTTTTTTTGAGATATATACAAGAGTTGTTACATTCTTGTACAGCCACTAGTACGCGTAGCGTTTCGGGCAGGTCCCTGGAATACGATCCCCTGCCGCGAAGAATCGTTGTTACAACCAAGTACACATTTTACTGTTGAGTTAAACAGAGGCTACAGTTAAGGAATTGCGCCCAGTAAATCCTCCCCGGCCAGGATACGAACCCATGGCATAGCGCTCGCGGAACGCCAGGCGAGTGTCTTACCACTACACCACGGAGACTGCGTTTCGGGCAAACACTATTTGACCTTCAACTACGACTTCACCTATCAAGTCTTCGGCAATTTTACATAGAATATTTGCTTTTAATTGGCACGTTTTTAATCATCTGGAACTTCCAATTTCACGTTTCATTTTTCTTTACGTGGCATTTCTTCCGTTTTATTTTTGTTATATTTTCGTGTAGCTCCATTTTTTATTCACTGTTTCTCTTTCTCAATCTATAATTTATATCGTATAGCTTTTCTCTCGTGTTATTTATATATATTTAAATCGTCTTTCCTGGAACAGATTAATTTTCTCCACAGATGAAACACAGATCGTCATCCTCCTCCATAATAACAACTGCCTGGAATGAGCCAAAAATTGTAAGTGGGTCTTGCATTTACCTTTAAATTTTCTTAAAAAAAGGAGAATGTTAGAGAAGGAACCGTTGATGGTTATCCTAGAAAAAAGAAACAGTAGCAGCAACTGGTAATTCCTGTTTATCGACTGCGTGTAGGCAGCAACGGCCATTATCACGTATGAAAAGACCCATGAATTCAGCCAATACGTGGATTTTAGCCTTGAAACAAACAAAAAATACACAGACTACGGAGGATCCTAGTGTTTAGTATTCCAGTCAGTGGCATTGCTTACCTGTTGCAGGCAAGGAATCCAGACGACTGATATCAGTGGCCCCATCTTGGTGAGCCAAGATATCAGTGATATCTTGGCTCACCAAGTTTACTCAGGAGAGCTCTAGCATAAAGACCTCAGGCCTGAGGTCTTTATGAAGGGGAGAGGAAGGAAGTGAAGGGGAGAGGAAGGGAAAGGGGGTTGAAGCTCTCGTCAGCTTTCCATACAAGGTATGTGAACATCTTTCTCAAGTACGCTCAATCCTGAATACTTCAAGAACTTCTTTTGTCACAACTTCAAGTATTACTGGTGTTGTATTGGTTTGGATTCTGACTTAAAGCTTCCGGAAGGCTGTGTTTGAGAGGTTTCTAGATGATTCCAGGGTTGATGCATTCGTGTGTTTAAGCTTAAAGGAGAATATGCCAACCTTTCTGTTTAATCTCAGAGCTTTCTGGCGAAGTTGTAAACGAAGTCGGGTTACAACCCAAAGATCCCAGGATCAATTCCTTTCATTTGATGCCTCTGTTTACCTAATAGTAAATAGGTAGCTGGGAATTAGATAACTGTTGAGCACTGTATCCTGGGAACGAAGTTTTACACAGATGCTAATTGGCATAATGGGACCTCGATAACCCAAACAGTCTGTCTAACCCTAACTAAAGGTAACAAAAAAGAAAATGGGGAACCCTCCTTTAGAACATGCCTAAGCCGATTACAGAAATTTCAGCTTGTTTGACGAGGCTGTTGACATTAACTGTAGCCGAGTTAGACTTTTGTTACATGATATTTTGTCGTGTTTCTGAAGGAACACTGGTGTCCCACACGCCATAATTGAGGAAGCTGGTTTATACTTACCTGGAGTCTTCTTGAGGTTATCTTGAGATGATTTCGGGGCTTTAGTGTCCCCGCGGCCCGGTCCTCGACCAGGCCTCCACCCCCAGGAAGCAGCCCGTGACAGCTGACTAACACCCAGGTACCTATTTACTGCTAGGTAACAGGGGCATTCAGGGTGAAAGAAACATTGCCCATTTGTTTCTGCCTCGTGCGGGAATCGAACCCGCGCCACAGAATTACGAGTC
>NC_091242.1:6679800-6697300 GCF_040958095.1 Procambarus clarkii | reverse complement strand
CAACCACTATCCCCCAATTCTAAGCATCACAAACGCCAGAATTCCAACCACCACCATTTCCAACCACCACTACCACTTTTATCGTCACCCACCAGCACCACCTCACTTCCAACCACCACTACTACCACAACAACCAGCCTCACTACCACCAACACTCCTGCATTAACTTCAACAACTGCAACCAGTGTCTTATCATCCCTTTACCTTTAATTGGGTAATAAACTACCTAGTCCTGCAACACCCAATAATTTTGCTGTTTTCACCTCTTATCGTCTCAAAACGCTATACATTGAAAAATAACGTTTAAAAAGCAATTACTTATCAGTTTGCAATAACTTAGAACGCATCCAGAGTTGCAAGTGATGCAATATCTGAGTGGAAAGGAGCAAGAAATACATGGAGTTTTATTAGACTGGGAATGAAGGCGTTTTGATGCGTCGGACCGAAGGGAATGAACATTTCAATTGCAATTCTGATTTCCTTGAATTAAATTTGGGCGTTGATATGGGCAGTGACGAGGGAAGATGCTGCAGTCCGTAATGTTGGGTAATAGAGCAGTGATGAGGACACTGTCGGTGGCCCACGGTGGCCCATGGTGGTCTATGGTGGCCCATGGTGGCCCATGGTGGCCCATGGTGGCCATGGTGGCCCACGGTGGCCATGGTGGCCCACGGTGGCCCATGGTGGTCTATGGTGGCCCATGGTGGCCCATGGTGGCCCATGGTGGCCCACGGTGGTATGGGTGCACGTGACCACGATGGACACAACAGAGACCACAACAGACTAATTCAACTGTCAATTGTAAATAAGAGTTACAATAATACTGTGAGAAAGTCTTGATTTATTCTGAGTGTGTCTGGTGTTTGAAGACATTTCCAAGCCTCGCCAGGATCTATTTCGGATATTCTCCTCGACCTTTACAACACTTGTGTGACACAGCGCTAACTTTAGCACCTAAAGATTCATGCAAATGAGCTGTATCTGGTGAGATCACATCAGGGACGATTAAGCAGTTGACCAAAAGACGGTGAGTTAAAATGACTCGAACAGTCACATGAACGGTCGTATGGGGCTCTCTAAGTCTTGTTAGTTTAAATGGCGACTAAAGGTCAATTCTTGTGTCAACTGACCTTCAACTGGAACTCTTCCCAAGCTAATCCGATCTGTCTATATCCGTGTCATATTTTTACCCCCCTGATGCTTCACACACTCCAGCATGTTGTTATTGTTGTTTTAGATTCAGCTCCTCGGAACAAAATTTCCTTGTAGCACGGGCTATGGTGAGCCCGTAAGGGAACTCCAGCATCCAATGATGTCGTTTATACCAAGCTGAACTGAGACGTTAAAAATCAAACATTATAAGCATCTCATTTGTAGGTCCATCATGCAAACAGGAGAGTGACAAGATATGAACCTATTAGTTAGGTGCTTCTTCACCTCATCACCTTCACCTCATCCTTGGCTAAATATCATGCAGCAAGACAATTTGTAATCGGACATCTGGTCACCACTTGGTCCGGGAGACATCTCCCGTCACGCAGGGTGCAGTCGCTCCTCCACAGATCTCCAGTATCAGCTCTTGATACTGGTAATGGCTCAAAAGGGCCACCACTTACGGGCTATTCATGCCCGTGCCACCTTTTGGGTGGCTTAATCTTAATCAATCAATTTGTAATCATTGCCTTTGACAATGTTAACAAGACTTAACGAAACGCAATTCTTAGCATCAGGCCAAATAAAACTGTATAAATTAACTTTGGAGAGTTAACTTTTCAACTTCTTTCTCAAGTGAAGAAAACTGTAAGGAAAGTAGAGAAGATTCGTGCTAGAATAATTGATTTCACTCACCCTTTCGGGTGAGTGAAACATACTGAGCCAAGTCTCGTAAATACAGAGATCTTGATCGCAATAATTCTGTCCCCATTGCCTCATAGACACTTGGTGCCCGGGGTAAAAGTGCTGCTAGTTTTTTGAAGGAGCTGGGTTCTAAACTAATTTAAACAACTAGAGACCCATAGAGCCGCCAGTTTCCTCTTTCAGCGCCTTAGTGTGGCGATACAGAGAGGAAATGTACACAGCATCCATGGTTCCTGCCCGCCTTCTGAGGAGCTGGAGGAACTCTACAACCTGTGACAAGTAGCCTTGTACCTTGCATGTAACCAATGTTGTAACCCTTTTTGTGTAATGAAGTTTTAAATAAAATTAAATGACAAAATACAACAAATATAGGGGGTGATAGAAACAATATGTGAGTGCGGGTGCCCCACAAGGCTCCCCGGATGCTACATATCGTCTTTTTCGAGGTCTAGGGTCCCTACAAACGCATCCAGAAGTGGTACCCCCTATATATTATTAATATATATTAATATATATATTGATATGTTGGTGTAACAACGGCTGAATTGTAGATGACTCAAACTTTACAAAAATAAAAGGGACAAATAAAACCAGAAATTAGTCCATAAAGCAACTGAGAACCGCTTTCTCACACCACTTGGTCCGGGAGACATCTCCCGTCACGCAGGGTGCAGTCGCGCCTCCACAGATCTCCAGTATCAGCTCTTGATACTGGTGATGGCTCAAAAGGGCCACCACTTACGGGCTATTCATGCCCGTGCCACCTCTTGGGTGGCTTAATCTTCATCAATCAATCTGCTTTCTCAGTGTTTCACAGAGCCAACCATGTACAGTAATACATTAGATCTAGTTGTTAGCGGACACTCAAATTACCAGTAAACAGTCATATGTATTCTCCCAGACCAGAGAGTGCGACGGTGTGAGACAGTCGGGTCCCCACACAACGGCTCGTGAAAGCAGTTCAATATTTAATACAAAATTGGCCACCATCACCAACCCAGGCTCTTAAAATCCATTCAAAATAATTGCTTCATTAATATAAATCTCCTGCCCAAATTAGTCTGCTATTACTGTAACAAATCGTTAGTTTAAAACTATGGAGGGTTTATATTGAAAAATGTTTCCACTTCCGATGGTGAAAATCTTGAAAAAAAACTTAATTACGTAATGGCTATAAAATTTTTGCTTCCTCCTCAGAGTCGCCATTAACGGTCAATCTCCCAATTATATTCCGTGAACTTTTAAACCCTAACGTAACTCTGAACCACTGAAGCGTTTCTGTAATATGGCAAAGTCGGAAAATCTAGCTCGGCTAGTTAACTAATTACAGCCATTTGGAATATTAATTTGCTAATGTAGGATAGATTTGAAGAGGCTTATGAAGGAGGTATTTTATGCCTTCATAACGCCGCGAGTGTGAGCCGTTATGCAAGGCATCATACCCGTGTTCACCTCCATAGAGAACACGGGTGGACGGAAGTGTGTTCCATCAGACTGTGAACACCCCCGCCCCCCACCGCCATGAATTGCACTAGTGCAATATTACTATTCTCATTTACCAACGACGTCATGGATACAAACAACGAGGAAGACGGTCAACAAAGGGGGCACTAATAACAGACTAATACAATGGTTTCCGCAAGTGACAAGACACACACACACACACACACACACACACACACACACACACACACACACACACACACACACACACACACACTGAGCGCCTAAATGAGCCACAGAGATATTAGAAAGAACTTTTTTAGTGTCAGAGTGGTTGACAAATGGAATGCATTAGGAGGTGATGTGGTGGAGGCTGACTCCATACACAGTTTCAAGTGTAGATATGATAGAGCCCAATAGGCTCAGGAATCTGTACACCTGTTGATTAACGGTTGAGAGGCGGGACCAAAGAGCCTGACCTCAACCCCCGCAAACATAGCTAGGTGAGTACAACTAGGTGAGTACACACACACATCCCAGTGAGCCTGATACGATATGAGTACATAAACATGAATGATCGTTAGCAAACAGTTATCGCCTTTGTTAACACCATAATACATAAAACATCTATGCTTCTCTCTCTCTTTCTACCTCTCTAACACCCTGTCGGACACTAACACTCTCAAACACGATATTCAACACTACATCTAACAATATCTAACACTATTTAACACTCTCTAACACTTCACGCAGCTCGCTCTCTGTTTTCAATACTTTGCACATAATCTAATTATTAAAGTTCATTAAAACTATCACAATTTCAGTCGTTTATATTCGGCAAAACGCCCAGTGTAGAGCGGAATATATAATACTTATTATCATATTCATATGAATTTTAACATATTAAACAAATGCCATAAATCAGCTCATTTTGCCAATAATACCGTTCACATTTTATGGTGTGTGGCTAAATTAATATACATAGTATATATGTATACATGTGCATGCATTACACATATACATACACTCATTACTCTATGTATGGTAATGATATAAGAGTCGCCCTTAGAGCATATATTTTAGTCAAGAGTTGCTTATTCCTGGAAGCCAAGTAATATGTCTTCTGATTTCTCCACATTTCGTTAGTGCTCTCCAGTAAACAAATACAACAAATGTATGTGTATAACAAACAAATACAACCAATGTATGTGTATAACCAGCCAGTATCGCTGCAATTGGTTATAAACTCATAACCACCCACCTCAGTAATTACATATTTTTCCGATGATGATGTGTAATAATCATTTCATGAGAGCATCTTTAAAAGTACAGCAGTAAAATAATGTTATGTATCTTCACCCCTTCAGTCCCAAAATGGTAAAGTGGACCAATTAAACTGTCTTGTGATGACCCTACGATGGTTTATTGCATCTTGTACCGTCATAACACACAAGTCACTGGTGCATATCAATACGACATTCTGACAACCTTTATTGCAAACATATTTGAATTTTGACACAGCTTGGGGTCGAAATTCGAACAGGAGTGTTAACTTTAGTGGAAGAAACTCTGTAGGACCTCAGTGCTCCTCGTTAGAGGATGGAACACATTTAGTCTGTCTCATATCCACTGGCCAGAAAAGGAGCTTCACAAGATAAGGTCAGGAAAAAGCGCCAAGCTAGTATGATTAAGTAGCATCTGGAAGTGACACGAGGACAGATTGAAGGATCAGTGCCCAACTACTTGAACCATTAGCAATCGAACAACAGGCTCTACACAAAGTGAGGCCTGAGAAGGGAGTCCTTCCACCTCACATTAAAAAGGGGTCTTCCAAAGGGGGAGAACTTCCCAAGAAAAGGTCGGCGAGCAGAGAAGGCATAAAAGCAGAACGTATACCAGAAGGAACAATGACTTCCCCAGCAGGAGAAATACTACACCACCTCCGTCACCCTCGACAGTTACAGAGTCAGTAGTGGCGTTAACAGCCCACCAGGGGTCCTGTATTTCAGGTATCTGGCGTAATAATTCTTAGCGTAATTATCACCGCTTTGTCGAGCACCTCACGCAGGAGAAGGAGCGGAAGATTGCTCTCTCGACATTATAACACAGTCTTCCCAGGTTAAAACTCTGAATAATACAGAAAATTACGATTTAACAAATCTCACAAACTCAAACTAATTTACATTTTTTCATAAATCCTAATTTATAACACGCGTGGCAGTTACTAATTCACAAAACATGTAAATGCCCGTATGTTTATTCAGTAATATTTGCCTGAATGTAGAGATTTTTTTCATAATTTTCTAGCAGAAATACATTCGTCAAGGGACCCTGACAGTCATATTACCGATCGAATGCATTTATATTGAGGGAGAGAGTGATTACTGCTCTGGGATCCCAAACAACCCATCCCAACTATACTCTGGGACACCACAACCCATCCCATCTACACTCTGGGACACCACAACCCATCCCATCTACACTCTGGGACACCACAACCCATCCCATCTACACTCTGGGACATCACACAACCCATCTCACCTACACTCTGGGACCCCACACAACCCATCCCACCTACACTCTGGGACCCCACACAACCCATCCCACCTACACTCTGGGACCCCACACAACTCATCCCACCTACACTCTGGGACCCCACACAACCCATCCCACCTACACTCTGGGACGCCACACAACCCATCCCACCTACACTCTGGGACGCCACACAACCCATCCCACCTACACTCGCGGCTCACACGGTAAACATTAAACCTCATTAAACCCTCACAGCTCAACTCGCTTCATTCCGAAAAGATAAGTAACAACGTTTCGGTCAATCCTCATCACGCCATCTAAGATGGACCGAAACGTCCCCGTCAATTAACCTCCAGGACGGACCGAAACGTTCTCAAGTACCCACGTTCATCTTGACTTATTTTGTATCATGTATGTAAAGTTTATGCACCCTATTATCTAGCATAATAATAATAATAATGTATACACTTTGGGCTTCGTGAAGTATAGCCATGATTGTTTTTTTGGAGCCTGTCGGCCGAGCAGACAGCACGCTGGACTTGTGATCCTGTGGTCCTGGGTTCGATCCCAGGCGCCGGCGAGAAACATTGGGCAGAGTTTCTTTCACCCTATGCCCCTGTTACCTAGCAGTAAAATAGGTACCTGGGTGTTAGTCAGCTGTCACGGGCTGCTTCCTAGGGGTGGAGGCCTGGTCGAGGACCGGGCCGCGGGGGCACTAAAAAGCCCCGAAATCATCAAGATAACCAAGATAACCAAGATTACCCTCCTCCTCACTCTCCACCCACTCCCTCTCTCCCCCACCCACTCCCCACCTCTCTCCACCCACAAACACACACTCGGGGCCACGCCTGAATAAATAATACCTTGTATATAGTATTTTGTTCCAACTTAACCCTTCAACTTTCTATATCGAATGAAGTTTACAAATGTATACCAGTAAAATAGGTGATATTGCTTAAATTATACAGCTAGTTTACATTTTGAAAAATTCCAACTTGGTTAGGGTGTTACTACTTGGTTATTTTGAGTGTTTAAACATTACAAAACACTACGTTCGATTAAAAATACGGACTAAAGATGGAGATGTTACAGCCTCTGACATTTTGTAGTTCCATTACAGCATACTTCTCCTTTATCGCAACGACGAGGCGGGCATCGCACAAATAGAATATTCAACTGGCCATCAGGATAGGTTAACGCAGATTGTGGCTTAAGTCCTGTACAGTTCGATTCGAACAGAGAGAGCCAGAGCTCTGTATCTCAGGGCCACAATGCCCTTTCTCAATGAAACATTCTTAATCTGTCTATTATCTTTTATCAGAAGGGCATCACAATCGCCACAACTGTCCTTTAGGATGTCGGAGCAAGCAAAAACACCCCACACTATCCAACACTTAGAGATAGTGTTTCAAAGGAGGGACTGGAATGATCAAATACAGAATAAACTCGGGTATTTCGAGTGATGTATGTGGAAACAGAACACCAGCAAGGATTTGGAGTGGCGCCCGAGACTACAAGGCCCATCCATAGTACCCATAAGCAACCTTCCGCTCAAGCCAGTATGATGGCTTTGTCCCCGTTGTGTGAACATTCTGTTGACAGATTCTTAAAAAATGAATCAAGCCTCGTCTTCGACAAGAGGCCATGAAAACTAAACATATTTTCCAACCGGCCTGCTACGAGTGATATGTGCAAAAACAGTTCACTACGTCGCGCCCCACTCGATGTTGTTTAGTGTTTTTATATACAGAAACACACACACACACACACACACACACACACACACACACACACACACACACACACACACACATCTTTTCATCTTTGGGACCTGTTGATTGACGGTTGAGAGGCGGGACCAAAGAGCCAGAACTCAACCCCCGCAAACACAACTAGGTGAGCACACACACACACACACACACACACACACACACACACACACACACACACACACACACACACACATATATATATGGAGGCTAAAACTGTCAATAGTTTCAGAGCGTTATATGACAAAGAGCATTGGGAAGACGGGACACCCCCAAGCGTAGCTCTCATCCTGTAACTACACTTAGGTAATTACACACAAGAATAAAGACCACAAAGCTTCAAATCACATGAAAACTGAAGGATATCTTTCATTCACATATGGATAGAACTCCAATAGCAATGAGCTACAAACAATCAATAGATGATACAGATATAGTAAACCATTATCGGGAATAAACACCTTGTTAACTAAATTTGCCGAGGTCGCCTAGCCCCGGGAGAGGCTGTTCGCTCGACCACTAACAACCGGTTACTGGCCAGCCTTAACAATTACACAATTATTTAGGTATGCCGTAGTTGTTTGTTAAGATTCGCTACTTTGAACAAAAAAGTTCCAAATAGCACGGGCTATGGTGAGCCCATAGTGGACTTATGCCGTCGGTATTATACATACACTGCCGAATGAGTACACAGCACGGATGCATGAACAGAATGAACATAAGGCTATACCCTGGAAACACAAACCGAAACTGTCTCTATTTTCCGCTTGTTACAACTTGTAATAAAGTTGTTACATCTTGGCTTAACGTGTTTATGACGTATTAGAACGTTGTTACAACTTGCTATATTGGTTGTTATAACTGGTTAGCAGGTGTTAAAACTTGTTCGAACGTTGTACCAACGTCGTAGTTTCGGTGTGTGTTTGGCGGGTAACGACGTGGAACAGCTTATAGCCTCTGACGCATCCCGCTGACGCATCCCGCTGACGCAAGGAACATACGCACACACCTTGTGATTGATTACACCAATCACTACCCGTCAGCCAGACGGGTAGTGATTATTATAATTTGAATTTTAATTATTTTAAGATTATTATAATTTGAATTTCATGAAATCGTTTACTAACAATATTCCAGCAACAATTAAAATAACATTAAATCAAAGCATAACAGCAAGATAATGACAATGATTGTGTACGACAATGACAATCTCCTGCTGAAAATCCGACTTAGCCGGCGTAAGCCTCATTTAATATCGTACGATTACGACACTAGACAACATTATGACAAACAGAATGATTGTAATAAATCAGTCTCAGATAATAGTGTACATGAATATATGAATGTCAATTAAACACTGAAGAGACAATTGTTCCTCACTGGATTAGAAAAACAAGCTAATACCTTCAACAAGTCTATTGTAAATACGACGGCCGGCAGGGCGCACATCACTAGTATATAAATAACGCTGTGACAATACCAAGAATATGTCAAGGGCATAATGTTAACATTGAAACAAACTTCATATCCGATCCAATAAACAATTCACAATTAAAGCCCACCTCTCAGTAATTAATTAATTCAATAAGTCAACACACTCCTCACTGACTGAGATTAAATGTAAAGAGCATGACAGCGTCGCTACCACGTTTAGAACACGTAGTACTAAGGGATATCAGTTGTCTGTCTTTGCATTAATTTATGCACCACGGTAACTAGGTTGCCGCTGGTACAGCACCGTACCCATCAACACAGCTCATTGACGGTTGAGAGGCGGGACCAAAGAGCCAGAGCTCAACCCCTGCAAACACAACTAGGTGAGTACAACATTGTCACCATTAACGGTTTCACTTGACTGTGACTATTTGCAATGTGAAGACTACTGCTCCGTTGCATTAGTGGATAATGTCATGGAATTGTTAGCCTAAAGCAATACCCATCCCGAGACCCCAGTCCAGTAGGCATTGAATAAAAAGTGTACGACTTCCTGCTGTCCAGAAAAAATATGAGGAAAAGATATTACTGCTACAAGTAACACTTTCATGGTTCTTTTAAACAGTTAAAGATGCCTAAAGGAAACTGGGATATTATGAATAATACACCCAGATGTCAACTAAAATCCCAGCTCTACTCTGCAGGAATGAATAAGTAATAAAGCATCAGAAACTTATTAAATCAATACTCCCAACAAAACACTTAACCTGCTTACATGACTAATCTACAGGTTGCACACTTACATTCTACGAACACACAAAATAAAATCCTAGCTAAATGAGACACTGTTTATGCATTACTTAAAAGCACTTCCTGACAACTGACTCTATTACAACTTGAAAGGTAAATGAATACTTAAATGCATAAATAGACGAGTGAGAAGGGCACAACCACCACGTCAAGATCCTCAGCTCCACTTATCATTATTAGCATCTTTATTGACAAAATTAATTACAATTTTGCCTAATCTGAGGATTTCGATTAAGTCTTATTAAAGTGAGGATAATGCTGGTATTCACTCTCAGCTCCACTGGCATTAAATCTATGGCAAGCAAGCAAGTCTAGCTCCCTCCCTCTGTGCCCAAGCACTTGGGCTGGACGGTAGAGCGACGGTCTCGCTTCATGCAGGTCGGCGTTCAATCCCCGATCGTCCACGTAGTTGGGCACCATTCCTCCCCCCCTCCCCCTCCGCGTCCCATCCCAAATCCTTATCCTAACCCCTTCCCAGTGCTATACAGTCATAATGGCTTGGCATTTTCCCCTGATAATTACCCCCCCCCCTCTGTTCCCCAATTTCCACTAAATGCCAGTGTAAATATATTATTCATTAAAACCATCCCTCTACATTAACATTATTGTCAATCCATCATCTTCAACTCTATGGAATATTACTAAAACACAAAAAGCCTTACATATAATTCTCGCAAGTTGACTGAAACTAAGCTTATAAATCTGTCTCTTTAAATTCAGCCTGAGACGTATCAGTGCATCACTACCAGCGGGTGTATGAAACAGTGTCTGCCAGCTTTACCACAATGGTCAGAAATAGGTTTAACAATGGTGTAAGCCTCACACACAATTATTATCTAACTCTTTTTTAAATTTCATTAACTACATTTGCATATCAATTTACAAAGTTAAAAAGTCCCTTGGAACTTATATGCCAAATAATATTACCTGCAAGAGATTACATATAAATCTCTATGTTCATTGTACTAAATGTTTACATAATGCAACAACAAAATTTACATATGCTCTTATACATTATGCAAATTAGCACGAATAAGGATTAAACTAAAACATTTACTCTACACATGTAAATTCAGCAACATTAAAAAAGCCTATGCATTAATTTGCATACTCTTAGTTAATCTTACATATGCATACTCAAGACGATTCAGTAATTACCCTCTACATATGTAGCATTAAAATTCACATATGTAAATGATCCTAGGCGATTTCAAATCCCTATGTACTCTCACACGTTGGTACACTAACACACAGAATTACAAAGCCACAAAACCTTCAAACTGCTCATACGAACACTAACATTAACTGTTTGCTGGAACAACAGGGCGTTCAAAATTGATTGTTGTGTAACAGTGATGATCCAACAATCAATTTTAACGGCCTGAGCCTTCGTCTCACGGCAAGAAGTGAAGAGAACTATCAAGAGACAGCGCCAAGCCATTACGACTATGCAGCACTTGGAAGGGAGATCAATAAGTCTTCCTGATTCTTCAGCCTACAGTTTAGACCTATTGTCTTATGTATGACCCTCTGTCCTGCGTGACAGTGAATACCAGCATTATCCTCACTTTAATAAGACTATCAAAATCCTCAGATTAGGCAAAATTGTAATTAAGTTTGTCAATAAAGATGTTAATAATAATAATAATCCTGATTCTTATTTCCGTTGACAAATATTATTTACGAGAGTCTTCAGCTGTTCCTAACTCCTTTGCAAGATTGGACCTGCTCAAAGATTAATGGTTCAGTAAGTATAAACCACTCGTAACGAAGACTCAGGGCCATGCAACAGTGTTGATCCGCCGGTGGCCAGGTTTAGCTGTTTAATAAATTCTGCAACGGATAGAATTAGAAATTGACTCTTATCCCATCCAGACAGGTCCTACGGAGTGCTAATGGCCTAAATTGTGGGCGTAAGTCCATTATATACTTCAGTTATTACAAGACTGTTAGGCCAAAGGTTTGAAACTTTGTAAGTGAAATGTCAGCCTTGTCTTGTGGTCCATATTTAATCAACTCTGTGAGTAGTGATGTGATGCTGAACACCAGGTGGGTATTGTATATACAATATTCATGGGTGAAGCCATGCTGTTTATTCTAAAGCAATTACATTTTATGTCAATCACTGTATTCTTGGAATAGAGTTTATTATTTTTGCCTTAATGATTGGCTTGCTGTCACTAGTATTTATTGACACGATGAAGGTACAAGATTTTTTTTTACTAAAATAAAAACTGTTGAAAACATTATCTTCACTGTATGACACATTCATATATATTTTCCTTATTACATGCTTAACTCATTTATTATAATGATCCTACATTATCCACCGTTGTGAGCGATATACTTGAATATATACTAATACTGTCATGAGATATTCACATGCCCAATCGATTTTTAGCTGGAGATTAAGCTGATTATCGACGTACATATATATATTACTTTCTTGTTTTGCTGTTATATATTATTTATTTGAAGTTTCTTATAATTTATTTCACCTATTATTACACGAATACTGTACAAGGAAATAAAAATAACGTGATATATTGCTTAGATAATCTTTGGCACAGGACGTGGGGAAGGGGATCGAATCAGGAAACTGGTTCGATCCCCAAAGATTGTCTCAATTTCTTTACTATTATTACTGCTGGAATGTTGTTAGTAAACTATTATATGAAAATTTAAATAGAATGATCTCATTCTGTGGATTCTTCAGACACATTAGTTCATGGCCGCAGGTGTCCACTTCCGGGGCCAGGATTAATTAAGAAGTTACCCAAGTACTTACCATCCTATACATCTTTTCTCGTTGTTTGCATTGGCGGCATTGTTTACATTGACGGCATTGTTTACATTGGCGGCATTGTTTACATTGACGGCATTGTTTACATTGACGGCATTATTTACATTGGCGGTATTGTTTACATTGACGGCATTGTTTACCTTGACGGCATTGTTTACCTTGACGGCATTGTTTACATTGCCGGCATTGTTTACAGTGGCGGTATTGTTTAGTGGCGGTATTGTTTAGTGGCGGCATTGTTTACAGTGGCGGTATTGTTTAGTGGCGGCATTGTTTATAGTGGCGGCATTGTTTACATTGGCGGCATTGTTTACAGTGGCGGCATTGTTTACAGTGGCGGCATTGTTTACATTGGCGGCATTGTTTACAGTGGCGGAATTGTTTACATTGGCGGCATTGTTTACATTGGCGGCATTGTTTACATTGGCGGCATTGTTTACAGTGGCGGCATTGTTTACAGTGGCGGTATTGTTTACAGTGGCGGCATTGTTTACATTGGCGGCATTGTTTACAGTGGCGGCATTGTTTACAGTGGCGGCATTGTTTACATTGGTGCCATTGGTGACATTTATCAAACAGTTTAAGTGCATCGAAACTTCGCAGTCAAATGTTACTACTGTTATAAACAGCCTCCTGGTGCTTAGGGGCTCATAAACTGTTTAATATATGCAAACAAAACTGTCAAAGACTGAGAAAAGATGTACAGGTTCATAAGTACTTAAGTAACTGCTTAATAAATCTAGGACCAGGAGTTTGCAGCGATACACGCAAATTTGCTTAGAGAAACAGATATTTTAAATTAGTTTCGGGGTACTGAGAACCATCATCACACTACTTAATTTTTCACTGAAAGTTAACATTCTTCTTCATTTAAGTTGGAAATTATTCTTAAGTGTAGCTGCCCATAAATTGCAGTACCTATACATATATTTGCTACAAATAAATTTGTTTGAGAGAGAGAGAGAGAGAGAGAGAGAGAGAGAGAGAGAGAGAGAGAGAGAGAGAGAGAGAGAGAGAGAGAGAGAGAGAGAGAGAGAGAGAGAGAGAGAAAGAAAACAGCAAGTCACTTATAAGTTCTCTGAGAGACAAATGGGAGAAGTCTGGTTCTTCCAGGATGTTGTAGCTCACAAACTAGAGTGCAGTATGAACACTGATTCTCAAGCTTACCAACAACGAACCGTGGTACCAAAGATCCGTGGAGTGAAGACACCAAAACAAGAAAGGTGAACTTATCTCCCACCAGCCTGCGCGACACAGTGGTTGCCAGGATCAGGTTGGGTTACCGTTACCTTGTGGCAGGTGGCTACAGGTGACGGATCAACGAATCCTGAGCACTCCAGGTGCAAACTCTGTGAGCAGGAACTGCGACACGATCTCCCACACTACATCACCGAATGCCCAGTTATTAGACCTTTCAGACCAGTTGGCATGAGGTACCTGGAGCTTTGCAATTACTTTATTCACTCTCGTGTTCTTGAAGATATCCTCATATTGCACCCAAAATTTGTCAGTGCAGGCTACTAAACACATGGCCCTGTATGACTAATCATCCTGCGAGATGGGGACTTTTATTACCACTGCTGCCTTATTCACTCTTGTATTGTTGATATCCTCATAACGAACCCAGAGTCTGTCAGTACAGACTTCTTATCACATGCCTCTATATGACTAACCATCCTGTGCGATGGGGATTTTTTTAGCATCACGTAGCTAGTTTTTTGACACTGTACTCCCCTTCATATAGTCTAGGGCAGCTGCACAAATGCAGATGTACCTAAAGTATTAATACAAAAAAGTGAACTTACCTCTTGCAGGAAACCTGTGGTCACTCCAGGAGTTGTAAATACACACACACATACCTGCCAAGAAAAAATGTCTGTTATACAATGTTACCTTCGTCTTCACACCATCAACTCTCCACCACCAATAATTAACTCACCACCTAAACTTACACCTACCCCATCTATACTTTTATTAATCTATCACCCACTATCCTAAACCCCCAGTGAAATATAACTTAAAATAGCCCTAATTTGCATATAGCTAAAAATGACCCTAATTTGTATATAACATTAACATATAACATATAATTTTAAAATGACCCTAATTTGCATATAACATTAACATATAACATACAATTTTAAAATTACGCTTATTTGCATATAACCTAAAATGGCCCAAATTTGCACACAAATCAATAAAGTATATGTCAGGAAAATTAATTACTCACATAAGGGGACCCGAAGGAGAGTATTATTTACCAAAATCACAGAATAACTCATGTGACAAAAGTTTATGAAATTACTTTAAGAAAAATCTAATATTCTCCGTTTTATGCGCGTTGTGAACTTTTGCGACTAACAGGGTAGAGGCCTCAAGTAGGTAGACCGGTAGAGATCTCAGCCCTTAACTGGGCGTTATGTATATACTGATTATTCGCAGGGAGATATACAGAAAGGTGTGGCCCTCTTCTCTGTGTATATTCACCGAGAGATTACTTTAGTCCTTGGACTATGTTCAGGACCAGAGTATTCTTGGTGGTCGGTCAGTAAGGTATTGTGGTGGGTTTAATGAACCCTCCAGAGGTTGAGAGACCTTAAGTCCAACACCAAACCAATCCGCTTACTGGTCCAGAGTATTCTATGCTGAACAATAAGCCCTCATTTGCCTGCCTGAATCATAAATCAACTCAAAAAGCATTTATGCAACTACTTATGAAACCTATACATCTTTCCTTAAATATGACAGCTTTAACATTTAAACAGTTTACGAGATTTAAAACATCACAACCAAATGTTATTATTTTAAAACAATCTCGTAGTGCTTCAGAGCACTACAAATTGTTAAATGTAAACAAGGTCGCCATGATTAAAAAAAAAGATGTACAGGTTTCGACAGTGGATGCCTAAACGTTCTATAAATCCTGGCCCTGTTTACAATCTTAGGATAATTATTAAGTGCGCTGGGTAAGATAACTAACTACTAAGTCTTGGAGAATTTGTTAAAATATTTGGTATATAATCGTAATGGGTTAGCGATTTTTCCTGATAATTACATTAACTTGTTAAAATATTTGGATATGCATGTTATTAGTCGCTCCGGGCCTCCAAAATACTCCCAAAATATTAATATTTGGGATTAGCCAAAATTCTAGTATTTTAACATTTATCAAATTATAAATTTTTTATAAATAATTGTTGTCAACATCTTAAGTGGATACAACACAACGAAGGTGAGAAGGGAGTAAACAGGTATAATAAATTCAGAGACACTTCCCTCACTCATTACCTACTAGTTAAGAAAGACATGAAGCTCCAATAAGGAAGCTTCTAATTTTCTGACTTCTGACTTCTTATTTTCCATCTGACTTCTAATTTTCGCTCTCCACCCTCAAAAACTGTTGAAGGAACTGTTCTCCTTAAACGTTTGAATCTTTGATTAATTTTCCAGCCAATGCTTTAACTTCTGTACACTTTTCTTAAGTACGGGGGTCAATATACCCTAATAATATTTAACTTATGATATTTGCATAAATTGTCTAGCGTCTTGGTATGAGTGAACCTCAGTGACAGTGTCACACTATGGCCAGACCCTTCAACACGAGGAGTAGGAACCGGAGGGGACCATGCTGTTAGCCATCAGGATGCCCAAGCTTGTCCCCAGGATATGAAAACTTGTGAGCCTAGTCACCACGAGCCTCCTGGGAAATGAACAACACCAATCACAGTAACATGGACCTTTCATTTACCCCCACCCAAAATAGAGCCCAATACAATGAAGTATAAACACTTTAACAATCCCCAAAGTTACAAGAAAATTTACGTCAGTAGCCATTCGACGGTCTGAATGGCATTCCAGGGATTAACAATGACACCAATTCTTTCACCACTTCTTTAATGCATGTTTGACTAGCAAACTGATTCAACTGGGCCTGACTGAATCACCGATCTTACCCATTTTTCCTTTCATGTTGCCCTCACAAGCCGCTGCTCATAAGCAAACACACTCAACTTTCAGAAAAAGGAAAATGTGGAAAATTCAGGGCACAAATGAGTAGCCTGGACAATTTGGTATCTCAGCTTTCCTGCAAACAGAAAAGGGACTTCATAACCCTCATTTAACTTTCCTCCGGGTCATTAGTGTGGCTCAGGACCCTGTGCTATGTTAAATCTGATGTTACCTATAAAGCCAATAACAGAGAAATGCATGAAAAACACTAGAGAATATATATGTGGCTTTTATGGACCTAGAAATGTTTATGCTAACAGTGGATTGCCTTACGGAGCGTGATAATAATTTATGGTGTAGGTTGGCTGTAATAAATTCCTTTTATAATGAAAGCAAAGCTCGCGTAAAATGGAATGGGATACCGGGCAGGAAAATGTTATAAGGTGTTGGAACAAGACTATAGGATGTGTAGTGACCCTGTAGCTCCATCTTGCACACAGGCTGAAACTACAGTAGAGACGAGAGAGCAGGACGGGCAGCTAAGATGGAGCTGGATTTGGAAACCTGTCCATCCTTGCCGATTAGATCTTTTGCTGATGGCGTAGTATTGACGGCAGAGAGCAAGGAAGAGGTGTAAAAGTGGTGACTGAAGTGTATACGAAGTGTATATGAAGTGTATATGAAGTATATATGAAGTGTGTAGGAAGTGTAATGCTGGTAGAAAAATAGGAAGGAATATATATAGAGGTTATATGAAGTTCAGAGTAAATTGGTTGGTTTTGTTCTTCTATTCGCCAGAATAAAAATCGGGGCGGCAAAGTGACGAGTAATTGCAATAATTAAGGTTAGTACTTGCCCAGCATAGGAGGTAGGAAAAAGGTAGAGAGCAATGCAAAAGATA
>NC_091242.1:6639800-6677300 GCF_040958095.1 Procambarus clarkii | reverse complement strand
TCAGTGGCTAGATAAATATCCAAAAAGTTTGTAATAATAGGTATTTGTATGGTCAGCACAGTAACTGGACCAGGCAATGTGATGTAGTCATTGCGCGAATTTGCCTTGGCTATAGACACATCTGGCAGGTTAGTGAGGCTGAGCCACTACCAGAATATTCAGATTGTAAACTCTGTGATAAACCTTTAATGCATTCACTAGAACACTATATTATTAACAAATCCACAAGGGCCGTGACGAGGATTCGAACCGGCGTCCGAGAGCATCCCAGACACTGCCTTAATCGACTAAGCTACGACTATCTTAAATAAATATATTGTTGAATGCGAAACCGTAAAGGACTTTAGACCTCCTGGCATATTGTACCACCAACTGTGTAACTATTTCAATGACTCAGGTGTTCTGGACGACATCCTAACAATTTACCCAAAATTTGCTTGTCCATTTTAAAGAATGAAGAACAATTTTATTTATATTACTTCTAAGCTGCAACACTTATGAACCCATCCCTTCCCTTGTGTGGCAGTGCACAGTAGAAAGTTTTATTTACATATTCATACATTAAAACATTGATTGTAACCTTGATATATATATATATATGTGCTAGTTTAGACCTACTGTCTTGTGTATGACCCTGTGTCCTGCGTGACAGTGAATACCAGCATTATTCTCACTTTAATAAGACTTAATTGAAATCCTCAGATTAGGCAAAATTGTAATTAATTTTGTCAATAAAGATGTTAATAATAATAATCTTTGCGATTATTCCGTTCACACATACAACTTACTTTCTCTAACAGTTTGGTAGACAGGCTTTTTTGTTTTTTCCTTCACCTTTAGGCATGGCCAGTGTGTTAAAACGGTTTAGTATGGGAGACCTATTCCCGACCTTCCTGATGGTGGAACGCTATCTCCCGGCTTGACATGTTTCAAATTTGAAGTGGCTTTTGCCTAGCCCAACGGGTGTCAATATAGCGGAACTATTAATTTCCCAAAATCACAGGAATGTTGACACTGTGATTGCGTCAAGATTGAGGTGGGTCAAGCGTGAAGACAAGCTGTGTTTCGAGGTTATCAATTTGAAACTGCTAACAATGGGATGCCTGATGATATTCCTAATGTGTACTTACCTAGTTATGCTTGATGGGGGTTGAGCTCTGGCTCTTTGGTTCAGCCTCTTAACTGTCAATCAATTGGTGTACAGATTCCTGAGCCTATTGGGCTCTATCATATCTACATTTGAAACTGTGTATGGAGTCACCCTCCACCACATCACTGCCTAATACATTCCATCCGTTAACTACTCTGACACTGAAAATGTTCCTTCTAACGTCCCTGTGGCTCATGTGGGTACTTAGTTTCCACCTGTGTCCCCTTGTTCGCGTACCATCAGTGTTGAATAGTTTATCCTTATTTACCCGGTCGATTCCTCTGAGGATTTTGTAGGTTGTGATCATGTCTCCCCTTACACTTGTCTTCCAGTGTCGTGTGTGTGTGTGTGTGTGTGTGTGTGTGTGTGTGTGTGTGTGTGTGTGTGTGTGTGTGTGTGTGTGTGTGTGTGTGTGTGTGCGTGCGTGCGTGCGCACTTTCGTTACACGAACAGTTGTCGTCATGGTCAATACCATGAAGGTGAGAACACCCTCAAACACTGTAATATAACCTATATTACGACTTCATGGTTCATAAAACACAGCTCGGGAGTGCACGGTAATGTGTTTTTTTCTCCCCAAGCGACCGCAATAAAACAAAGATTGTGTATAGAGACTGTGCACGCAATGTGAACATTATGTTGATAGGTCAATATCATATCATTTCCTTATTTGATGTATATATATACCATATCTCAGGTTTGTGTAGGCAAGTAGTGTGCTGGGGTTCGGAGGTATTACTGAGATAAACTCAGTATTTCTTCCAAGCCTCGGCACACTATTTGCCTTCATAACCTAGTATTCTACATTCATATTTTTTGCACAGTCAAGTACTAATGGTTTCATACTCAGCTTAGTACAATTATCCCCCTTTTTCCCTAAAGCGCACACTCACTACCACTAAAATTCACAAAACAAAATTCACTTTCGCAAACAGAGTGGCAGACGGTTGGAACAAGTTAGGTGAGGTGGTGGTGGAGGCCAAGACCGTCAGTAGTTTCAAAGCGTTATATGACAAAGAATGGTTGGAAGACGGGACACCACGAGCGTAGCTCTCATTCTGTAAATACACCTAGGTAATTACTAAGCTCACCCCCTAGTGATTCCACTTTCTCACTGTTCCTTTAATACCCAGCTTAATATGGTTTAAATTTTCATATACAAACATAATGTGCACTAGGGAAAACATGTAGGTCAGGATTATCAAATAAGCTGTGGTGGGAAGAGCTCTTAGCCAACAAAAAATGCAATTATGAAGTCAAAGTCGTTTCTCCTGTACTCTTTAGTTGGTAATTATATATACATCACATACACAATTAATCCACATGAAAATAATGGAATTGATGGCGTTTGGGTACGTACGTACTGGATCATTATCTGGTAAAGATAGAGTGGTAGAGATAGAGAATATATAAGGTAAAATAAACGTGAAAATCGAGAGGATACGAAGTACAGTATACCTTAGCTGTTAACAGCATGAAAGAAAATATAGAAAGCCTAATGACAAAGAGAAAGAGTAGAAATAGGCGAAAGGGATAGCAACCTGAGGGAAAAAGAGAGGGGTAAAGACGTGAAAGATACTAACAGATGATGTTTGGGGTCAGAGCATGTAACTATGTACTGAGAAAGGCAACATTCGAAAAGCAACAAAGTCCTGACTATCGCTCATGTTGGACACATTGTGTACAATAGGCTATCCGACAAGGTAACAAAACTTGCAATACCTTCTCCTACAAACTTATATTCTCTTAATATAAATGCACGTTGATCTACCTTAATTTGCATATACCATATTGCAAAATAAACATTAAATTCCTCTATACAATCATCATAAGAAGAACTAAACATAAGAACATTATATATAAATTAAACTAAATGTTTACAGCAATCTGAATTTGTTTGTTATGATTCATTCGCACAGTGACTCCTCGACCCTATTACTATAAAATCTATTTATATGTTCTAACTTGACCTTGTTATGATGTGCGATTAATAAATAAATGTAGGTAAATGCATAAATGTCTTATGCATTTACCTACAGTCGCATTTATAAGAGCGGGCTAAGCCTATACGAAGCTTCGAATCAATTCAAATGTATACACACAATTTAAGATAAATTATATATTATGTCACTTAAAACACCCATTAATTTAATATACGAACATTACGTATATTGAAAGTGTGTTTTAAATGAGTAATCTTAATCATTAATCTTTTTAAATTATTATTCTTCATCTTTGAATAAATAATGACGAGATTAACAGTTGCAAAGGTTTTATGTTTATTTAACGATATAATTACATATTAACCAGAATCACAAAATTATATTATTAAGTAACGAATTTAACTGTTTTGGGGAACTGTCACAATGGAAACACCGATGTTTCAACACAGTGTAACCTCTAAATAACGCTAAATGGTAAATAATTAATAGCCTTATCCACTATATATATATATACATACATATATATATATATATATATATATATATATATATATATATATATATATATATATATATATATATTTATATTTATATATATAAGTAACAGTTTCATGTATATATAAGCCTTGGCTGTGATAGGTTAAGGGTCGTGGTTTTGCTGTCAATAAGATATATTTATATTATGTGCGTGATACATTTTGAGTGATAGGCTTGGAACAAAATAAGTGTATTAATGTATAAATCAACATCGGTAATTGTATTTATATCGATGTATTTATCTATGATCATGTTTGTATATTGATGTACTTATATAAATGTATTCATTGATATATATTTATTTCGATGGGTGTATTTATACTTATATATCTACTTACTCTATAAATACTGATCTATAAAAGTGTATGTGTCTACATAGATATATCTATATAAATTACTTCATACTGATGCATGTACTTACCGATCTAAAGTGATGAAGGCATCTAATACATATGTATAGTGATGAAGCATTATATATATATATATATATATATATATATATATATATATATATATATATATATATATATATATATATATATTATTGTATGCTATAAATATAGACCATTGTATATTTGTACACCCTATCACCTGTGTCTTTCAAATTTTCATTAGAAAATAGAAATAATTTTTTAGAAAAAAAATAGAAAAAAAACACAATGGAAAATGACAAAGTGTGGTATATCACAAAAGATATATCATAGAATCCAACTATAAATTGTTGACTTATAAAATCTTTCCATTCAAGAAACAAACAAGGTCTTAAAAGCCAGTGTCTGTACTATCTGGCAATCTTTTTTTGGCGGATTTTATGGCCAATATACAAAAATAAAAGTAACAAATACTAACAAATAACAACAAATAAAAATGAAAGTAGCTTGCAAGTCCCTAAATAAGAGTCGATTATAGTCAGTGTGAAATGAAAGACAAAAATAAATGTAGTTAAAAAGTTTCTCTATAAAACGCTTAGTCGAGAAAACTTTGAGAGACGTTGTGACAAGAATTAATATTTAAAACCACTAGCATTATTTAATAGATTTTTGCCTCGCCGTCAGTCAGAAAGGATTTCATCCAATACGTATGACTGCATCATTTTCCTTACAAAACTGTCACACAATTCCCAACTTAGAGGCATTAAGGCCACGCCTGAGGCAAGTTAACCGGGTGATGTGGGAGGAGCATTGTGCGATGTGGGAGGAGCATTGTGCGATGTGGGAGGGGCACTGGGCGATGTGGGAGGAGCATTGGGCGATGTGGGAGGGGCACTGGGCGATGTGGGAGGAGCATTGTGCGATGTGGGAGGAGCATTGTGCGATGTGGGAGGGGCACTGGGCGATGTGGGAGGAGCATTGTGCGATGTGGGAGGGGCACTGGGCGATGTGGGAGGAGCATTGTGCGATGTGGGAGGGGCACTGGGCGATGTGGGAGGAGCATTGGGCGATGTGGGAGGAGCATTGGGCGATGTGGGAGGAGCATTGTGCGATGTGGGAGGGGCATTGTGCGATGGGGGAGGGGCACTGGGCGATGTGGGAGGAGCATTGTGCGATGTGGGAGCAGCATTGTGCGATGTGGGAGGAGCATTGGGCAGTGTGGGAGGAGCATTGTGCGATGTGGGAGGAGCATTGTGCGATGTGGGAGGAGCATTGTGCGATGTGGGAGGGGCACTGGGCGATGTGGGAGGAGCATTGGGCGATGTGGGAGGAGCATTGGGCGATGTGGGAGGAGCATTGTGCGATGTGGGAGGGGCATTGTGCGATGGGGGAGGGGCACTGGGCGATGTGGGAGGAGCATTGTGCGATGTGGGAGGAGCATTGTGCGATGTGGGAGGAGCATTGGACAGTGTGGGAGGAGCATTGTGCGATGTGGGAGGAGCATTGTGCGATGTGGGAGGGGCATGATATATTTAGCATCGGATAGCGTGAGACTATATACCACGGGGGAAGTATACCCCCCATATACTTAGTATACCACTAAGTGACGAGGAAGCAGCATTGAGTGACGAGGGAGCAGCATTGTGTGACGAGGGAGCAGCATAAAGTGACGAGGGAGCAGCATTGAGTGACGAGGGAGCAGTATTGAGTGACGAGGGAGCAGTATTGAGTCTCTCGAGGGAGCAATAGTAATTTGCACTCGATACCCTCCAATCTGGTGGTGATCATTTGATATTAGCCCCTTAACAGGCTATATAAACGTTCTCTACTAATAAAATCTACTATAATCTTGGTGTTTCTCTTCCTATCATTTCGAAGGTGTGAGAGCTGGAACTATTTCAATATATCCTCGGGCAGGTAGGTGCATCGGCCGAGTCCATTTGTATAATTCAGCGGAGTTCGCGGCGTAGGAAGGAAGGAGGAAGGAGGGAGAGGGAGAGAGGGAGGGAGGGAGGGAGAGAGAGAGAGAGCACTCTGCTCTGCTTGCCTAAGCAGAGAGTCATATTACACACAGTCTTTACCCGAGGGTACATGTCTGTTCATTATTGAGAGCGACCTCGCAAGCCTGTGAACTGTATCGGTGTGGGCGGATATGCATTTTCCTTCCTCCCTCTCTCTCTCTCTCTCTCTCTCTCTCTCTCTCTCTCTCTCTCTCTCTCTCTCTCTCTCTCTCTCTCTCTCTCTCTCTCTCTCTCTCCTACACTATCGCAATCGCACACTCGCCCTCTGGGTTTATCTACATCCATGCTTGTTTAAATGTCACTGTCTGTCCATATTTGTACTATTTCCAGTTTTAGTTTAAGCCTCTTTTTTTGTCTGCCTTTTCTCTCCCGACTTGCTTAATTGGCATATAATTTATTTCATTACGTTTCCGTCTAAACTGGCCTAAAAAAAAACGTAGAAACTGATTAGGCGCCAATTCTTATCTGTCAGTCCATATATATATAATCTCATTAAGAGAAACTGAGAAAGAGAAAGGTGGAAGAGAGCTGAAGACAACGGGAAACATTAACACGTCTGCGCCGAGAATGACACACGAGAACATATCATCAGAGATGAAAAGGACTAGAGAAAATGATTCCAAGGTGCAAACTGAAAAATGATATATCTAAAGAGCGAAGGGACACTACAAGGACAAAGGAATAGACGACCCAGTTTTAACCCCCACTTCCCCCTCTCTCCCACCACTTTATCTATCCTACTCCCCCTCCCACCACTTTATCTATCCTACTCCTCCTCCCACCACTTTATCTATCCTACTCCCCCTCCCACCACTTTATCTATCCTACTCCCCCTCCCACCACTTTATCTATCCTACTCCCCCTCCCACCACTTTATCTATCCTACTCCCCCTCCCACCACTTTATCTATCCTACTCCTCCTCCCACCACTTTATCTATCCTACTCCCCCTCCCACCACTTTATCTATCCTACTCCCCCTCCCCTTCTCCCTGCATCATTTTGTCTTTATCCTGCTCCAAAGACACCATACAGGTATTTAGTGGTTGGTGACTGGTACAAAGGCCAGAAACGCCTGGTCAGGTGTTTGGTCAGTTTGGTCAGGTGTGCAGTACAAAGTTACTAAAGCGAGCGGGTAATTAGACCTTAATGAAACCGCGAGGACTGCCTTTAACACCGCGGAAACCTTAAGACGGGATTAACGAGATTGGTAGGACTGGATGGACTACCCTTGTGGACCGTATCCGGAAATCGTTAACCGTTGACCATACCATTAAGCCCTAAAACAAGATCGTGAATCATCAATTAAGCTGGTGTTGAGGGCCAGCTGTAGCTCAACAGCTACCTACAACACTGTATATGTAGAGCATATATAGCGCTCCACACTAACCTTAAGTAAATAACTAATACTTAAGCTTAGGGCATCAAGAAGTCAAGATGGTACTCGTAACCCTAAAGACGTGAGACTAGCCACTCCGATCTCTCTAGAAGATCTGAGGGAGTTACCTTGAGGTTACCTTGAGGTGCTTCCGGGGCTTAGCGTCCCCGCGGCCCGGTCGTCGACCAGGCCTCCTGGTTGCTGGACTGACCCACAAAATCATGGTCAAAAATGATGGTTAATCCACAAAAGATGCCACTCCCTCTTACGAAGCAGTAAGACTCCTTAGTTAAGAGGGCTACTTGCGGCCGCAAGTAGCAATCCACCTCCTCACACTAATAAAATATACGAACCCTGCATCCGCAAACATAACTGCATTAAGGGTTAATTGAAGAGCGCGAGAGACCGCATCCAACTGCCGGAAAAGGTCCCGATGGGATAATCCAAAAGGACCTACTTTTCCAGCGGCGGCCGTCACACCCTTCGTCCGCTGGAGTGAGAGAGGAAGGGGGGGGGGGGGTGTGAGGGGTGAGAAAGATCGAGGAGTTAGGAGGGGGGGTGAGGGAGGGGGGCATGAGGGGAGAGAGAGAGGATAGAAGGCTTGGCAAGGGTCTTAATTAACCCGCGACGTTCACCAACTTGCCGAGGGAATGGGTCCCTCTGGTGCCCTCGCCCTGATAACCCGGCTACTGCTGTGCTGCCAGGCGCTGGGCTCCACACACACACACACACACACACACACACACACACACACACACACACACACACACACACACACACATACACATACACACATTTAACGTTTCAAAGTGTTATATGACAAAGAGTGCTGGGAAGACGGGACACCACGAGCGTAGCTCTCATCCTGTAACTACACTTAGGTAATTACACACAGTGTGTGTCACAGGGGGCCTGTGGCTGAGTGAACAGCGTTTGGGACTCGTAATCCTAGGGTCCGGGTTTGATCCCCGGGGATGGCGGAAAAAAAATGGGCAGTTTCTGTCACCCTGATGCCCCTGTTACCTAGCAGTAAATAGGTACCTGAGAGTTAGACAGCTGTTACGGGCTGCTTCCTGGGTGTGTGTGTGTGAAAAAATGTATATATTTGTGATCGTTGATTGACAGTTGAGAGGCGGACCGAAAGAGCAGAGCTCAACCCCCCTTAAGCAAAACTAAGTGAATACAACTAGGTGAATACACACACACACACACAGACACACACACGCAGAAGCGGACACGAGGGGTAAGAGGAGGAGGAGGAGGAAGAAAGAGAAGGACTAGGAAGAGAAAGAGAAGGACTAGGAAGTGAAAGAGAAGGACTAGGAAGAGAAAGAGAAGCAGCATTAGCACGAGAAAGAAAGAGGAAGCCATGAGAGGTGGAAGAAAAGATATGACGGAAAAAAAGAGAGAATGAGCAAGGAAAAATATAAATACAAAGACAAATAATTGAAAGGATGAAAGAGGCAAATAACAGGGAAGAAGTCGCGAAGAGAATAGGAAATATGTGGAAGAAAGGAGGAGAGGAGATAGGCAAACCAGATTACACGTGAGAAGACAGAATGAGAGCTTAAATTGGCTAAAAAATGGGCGAAGTAACAACAATGAATATATGAAGAGGCGAAGAGGAGAAATGTGAAACAATAAATGAAAGGAACAGCTGAAGATAGAAACGAAGAGGAGAATGGTGATCAGATATTAGAAAGCCGTAGAAGAGATTGGAAAAAACACAAAAGAGAAACAAATTAAACCAACAATTTATGTTAAGACAAAAACGAACTTTAATATATTGGAAATACTGAGAAAGAGAAACAAGATTATGATTTCATGAATATAAGACTCATCCGCGGCATATACGAACTTCAAGATGGCTCTCCGAGGAGGGGATGAATAGGCAACGTTCCTTCACTAAGCGCCCCTGTTCCCCCAACAGTAATTGGGGACCTAGATGTTAAAACGACTGGCGAATCGTGTTCTGGAAAAAAACTTGTCGTTGAATAGTCTAACCGGTTCCAGAACCTAGTTTGAGCGGTATATATATATATATATATATATATATATATATATATATATATATATATATATATATATATATATATATATATATATATATATATATATATATATATTACATATATATATACGTATTGTGATTAAATGCGCATTGAGTACTTGGACTATATAACTCAGTTAATGAGTGCACGTAATCTATTTTATGCCTGTGTTGCATGCACCTTAGGGAAGCACAAGGAAACTAGTTACGTGTGCGTTTAACAAAGTAGCATATCGCAACAGTGTGTGTGTGAACAGCGTGCATGGTTATCTAGCCTAATAGAGTTACGTTTTGTCTTCGTCGACAAATATCTAACCTCACGTAGTTGGTGTGTTGATTACCAACACGAACACCTCAGTCATCTGTAATCAAATGGCACTAGCTTGGAGCACAGTCAATCAACACACAGAGTGATGTTGCAAGCTTTATCGATAGCTTTAATAACATTGGTCCTTATGCAATTTGCGTGTGCGGATATATACTATTCTCTAATTGGTTTCTGCTTGCATGAAACGTCATTGCATGAATGCCATTTTAATTTAAGAGCTGACTGAAGCTTCACTAGTGTGTGTGTGTGTTTGGTGAAAGAGGTAAAGCTTCTATGAGATGATGGAGGGAATAAGAGGAGAGAGAGAGAGAGAGAGAGGAGAGAGAGAGAGAGAGAGAGAGAGAGAGAGAGAGAGAGAGAGAGAGAGAGAGAGAGAGAGAGAGAGAGAGAGAGAGAGAGAGCCCACATACAAACAAATTAAAGATTGACAGGAAAGGAGAAGGGCAGTAAAAGTACACACAAACACGCACGCATGCACACGTGGGGCTCACACACACACACACACACACACACACACACACACACACACACACACACACACACACACACACACACACACACAGTGTGTGTGTGTGTGTGTGAGGAACTCAACAAAAGGTTCCAAGAGGTCTTTACAATAGAACAAGAAGTCACGGCGCTAGGAGAGGTGGCAGAAAACCAGGCGACCTTGGAAAGGTTCGAAATTACAAGAGATGAGGTCAAGTAGCACCTATTGGAGCTGGACGTGAGAAAAGCTGTTGGGCCGGAAGGAATCTCACCATGAGTATTGAAGGAGTGTGCAGGAGCACTTTGTTTGCCACTCTCCATAGTGTATAGTAGGTCACTGGAAACGGGAGACCTACCAGAAATATGGAAGACGGCTAATGTAGTCCCAATATACAAAAAGGTTGACAGTCAAGAGGCACTGAACTACAGGCCAGTGTCCTTATCTTGTATACCATGCAAGGTGATGGAGAAGATTGTGAGAAAAAAACCTAGTAACACATCTGGAGAGACGAGACTTCGTGACAACCCATCAACATGGGTTCAGGGAGGGTAAATCTTGATTTACAGGCTTAATAGAATTCTACGATCAGGTGACAAAGATTAAGCAAGAAAGAGAAGGATGGGCGGACTGCATTTTTGTTTACTGTCGGAAAGCCTTTGACACAGTACCCCATAAAAGGCTGATGCATAAGCTGGAGAAACAGGCAGAAGTAACTGGTAGGGCGCTCCAGTGTATAAGGGAGTACCTAAGCAATAGGTAGCAGAGAGTTACAGTGAGGGGTGAGACCTCAGATTGGCGTGAAGTCACCAGTGGAGTCCCACAGGGCTCTGTACTCGGACCTCTCCTGTTTCTGATATACGTAAATGATCTCCCAGAGGGTATAGACTCATTCCTCTCAATGTTTGCTGACGACGCCAAAATTATGAGAAGGATTAAGACAGAGGAGGACAGCTTGAGGCTTCAAGAAGACCTGGACAAGCTGCAGGAATGGTCGAACAAATGGTTGTTAGAGTTTAACCCAAGTAAATGTAATGTAATGAAGCAACCCGTCCTCGACTCAAGTCCATTACATCCAGCGGTCAACCCCACAGACGCATTCATATATTTTAACTTGCTGTTCATTCAAAACGGGAATTTTCTCAAGTATAAATTAATATTATAATATATTAGCATATTGTGCATATATAGGCATAGGATAGGTTAGGTTAGGTGTTTAGGTTCTGTTGGCGATTATTTGTATTTGTAGTACGTGGGTGAAGCATTTATAGCATTGTGATTCGAACAAAATTCGTCAGTGAAGCACTTGTTCCGGATATGTTCGAACGTCAGCAGTTGTGAGTCGTGTGTAAATCGCTTTTCATTCATAAACAGGGGGTTTGGCGGGTGCATGGAATCACTTTTGGATCTTTGTTTGGAGGACGGGCTGAATGAAGATAGGGGTAGGAAGCAGGAGACCAGATACAAGGTATCATTTGTGAGATGAAATACTTCAGGAATCAGAGAGAGAGAAAGACCTGGGGGTTGATATCACGCCAGACCTGTCCCCTGAAGCTCATATTAAGAGGATAACATCAGCAGCATATGCCAGGTTGGCTAACATAAGAACAGCATTTAGAAACTTGTGTAAGGAATCTTTCAGAACATTATATACCACATATGTCAGACCAATCCTGGAGTATGCGGCTCCAGCATGGAGTCCATATCTAGTCAAGCATAAGACTAAACTGGAAAAGGTTCAAAGGTTTGCCACCAGACCAGTACCCGAGCTGAGAGGTATGAGCTCGGGTCTCACAATAAATGCGGACAAACATGTCATAAATAAGATGTACAAGTTTCGCAAGTGGTTGGGTAAAAGCCTGATGAATCCTGGTCCTTCTGGTACGGGAGACTCACGTCAAGCCTGCTCATCGTTGACTCATCTTGCTCAGGAGATGACTTAATTGGGCTGACGGCAGCTTGAACCCTTGGGTGCAGCTGCTGGCGCCTCGTGTGCATGGTCAAGCTGTCAGGTAAGTGACAGTAAGCTGGTTAAGCTGGGTATTAAGCCAGTAATGAATATACTGTGGTATATTTTATGTTCTGTGAAGAATATAGACTTATTGATTTTGTGTGTGTGTCTGCTAACCTTGTTTTTGTATCTATTTAATAAAAAACCCAAGTTTAAATTTAAATTAAATTGGCCCATAGTAAAGAAAAAATATATTTTTAATCCTGGCAGGTGTTTTAAAAGTAAAAATCCCGCCTGGGGCTGGTAAGTGGGTAACTTCCACTCTAACCCTGGTTTTATGTAGTAAGTTAATATGATAACCTTGTGAGATCATCACTCGGAAGGCTAGGATGCTAAGAATGATTAATAATTATGAGTAGACTGTCAGTTATGCTTTGAACATGAATAACGAATATATGTGGTTAAATATAATTTAATAATTTCCTGATTTGGTTTAATATTGAGTAAGTTATTGCATATAACTAGGAAAGTAATTATTATTGTTCGTATAGACACCTTATTTGAAGCAGAAAAAGTTTAATTATTTTGTCTTTTACTAGAGACACAGAAAAAACTTATCGAAATCGTATTAAAATATTAACAAAAGAAAGGTGATATGGCAGGTTATCCTTAAAGTGTGAACTATGGAGCTTTGCAGTAAGTTCTGGAAAGCTATGTGGCCGTGCAGGTTACTATCAACAACAGCCTTACAAATCAAGTCGCAGGATAGACTCAAGGTCGAGATAACGTGAAGAGGTGACCATGCGCAGCAGGATCGTGGGAAGCATGAAGACATAGTGAACAGGTTGGCCTGACTCGTCCAGAGGAGCTTCGTAAGCCATACTCAACTACCCTCCGGGGTCAGGGAGCACCAGGGAGCACCAGGGAGCACCAAGGGGCACCAGGGATCACTGTATTTCAGGGACAATCCTCACCAGACTTGTTGCTGGGTGAGGAGGGTCCCTCCACACCCGACAAATACACGTATTGTTTACTGAAAAGGCTGCATAGTGAGTGCTAATTTCAATGCAGCCATATAAACTTCGTGCTGTATAAATACAATAAACATCTAATCTTAAAGTTTAAACTCTTGACTTGACATCTCCAAAAAATATATAAATCGACAGGAACATATATTTTGGTACCCAACAGGATCACAGCGCCTATCAATAGAAGACGGAACACTTTTATTCTGTCTGCTATCCTTTAGACAGTGAAAGGGTTTCACAAGCTGTACCAAACTGCCGCCTTCGTCGTCTTGGTCCGCTATATCTCCCGCACTGTAATATGGTACTCTAAGCGGAGACCCTTGTTAAAGGGGACAGACAGATTCTAAAAAAATACGAAAAATCAAAATACACCGTAAATGTCGCCAAGATATTACCAAACACAGGAGATAAAGGCCAGAACAATGAAAGTAGGATTGCTAGTTAAAACTGCATGATCGACTATCACTGAACTACTTACCTAGTTGTGCTTGCGGGGGTTGAGCTCTGGCTCTTTGGTCCCCCCTCTCAATCAACTGGTGTAGTTATGTAATGTCAGGTATATCCACCCTTCCCCACCCCTCAACTCCAACAATTTATTTTAGATGTTATGTTACTGAGTCCTGGGAAGAAAAACGCGGCTCTTTACCGTAGAGCCGCTGCAAGGAATCTTGCATATGACAGGAATAATATATGATTTCCACTACAGTGTTAGTTGACACGCACTCTAGCTTATTTGCTCACCCACTCATTCCCCAACCCGTCCTCTTAAAAATAACGTCACTTTTGGCTCGTATGCGCGATATGGCTAAATTTGGACGTAATTGGAAATGAAATCGACTCACAAAAGTGACGTTCTGTTCCGTTTTCTGTTTGAGTCGTCCAGCGTACGTGCAGGGGTTACTGTCCCGCCCATCATCTCATCTATTATATCCCCTAATATCATCCCTCATATCACCTAATATCCCCTCTACTCATTCCCAACTACTCCTCATATCATCCACACACCCACTAACCCATTCACTCATTACCACCTCATATGCAGAACCGGAGACTGTTTCTCAATGCTTATGGAAAACACAACGTGGTTTATGTGAAGACTTTTCAAGAAGAGACGTGTGGAGTGGCGCAGGTGAACTGTTTGTTGTGTGTAGTTTCCAAGCCACACATGTGGCGATGTGAGTCACGTGTGTGGTCACGTTTAGGTCCTGGAAATATAACAACAACTACAGAGGTGCTGTTCCAGAGGCAAGACTGTCTTCATATCTAGTATGTCTTGAAGAACAGATTATGACGCCGAGAGAACACGTTGCACGTCTGGCAGAACACGTTGCACGTCTTGTAGAACACGTTGCGGTCTTGTAGAACACGTTGCACGTCTTGCAGAACACTTTGCACGTCTTGTAGAACAGATTATAACGCCTAGAGAATGTATTGCAAAATACCTGTAATCAAATCTGTAGTTATTTTATACAGCTTTCTATTTCATTACATTTTCTAATTTAAATTAACACTTTTTATATTGCATGTCAAGGAAGTAAAAGTAAAAAAAAACTATAAAAAACTTTGCATTTGTGGCAAATTTGACACGATTTAGATTTAACTGAAAACATGACCTTTCATTCGCAAATATTTGTACTCTCATAAAACATCAATCCCAGCAGGTAATTCGTCATCAACCTCCATAACAGCAACTCGTAATCAAAAATCAATGGCCGCCATAGTGACGTCATTCAACTAATCACACACAAATTTAATACCGAATACCTTTCACACACACATCCCTCCCTCCTCCTCCTCCACTCTCCCATCTACCGAAAAACACCCTTTTTTTTGTCCCCAGTTATCATGCTTTCTCTAGATACAGTATTCATCAACTCGAACTTTTCTTTAGATAATTACTTCCGTGACATTTTGCGGTGGAAAAAAATGGCATTTAAAAAAAACTAAGCCGGGTCCGGCTCTTGCAATAATGGCGTTTATCGGATAAATATGTAACAATTTTTGGATGTAAACAATGCCCCACAGGGTGAATAAATATTATTTTACGAGTACGTACACAGACAAAGGTTTATTTCACACCCTCCTCTGATGACAAAATGACACCGGGAGTGTAGAAAAATGCTGAAAATGCAATATGATTCTTCGTGACGAAATGTTTCATTAATGTTATAAGTCGTTAAAGGTCACCGATAAACGAGAGAGTGATTTATATATATTTTGTCTGGCGCCACTAGCACTAGGTCACTGGCGCCGCCACGTCGAGGTCACTGGCGCCGCCACGTCGAGGTCACTGGCGCCGCCACGTCGAGGTCACTAGCGCCGCCACGTCGAGGTCACTGGCGCCGCCACGTCGAGGTCACTGGCGCCGCCACATCGAGGTCACTGACGCCGCCACATCGAGGTCACTGACGCCGCCACATCGAGGTCACTGACGCCGCCACATCGAAGTCACTGACGCCGCCACATCGAAGTCACTGACGCCGCCACATCGAAGTCACTGGCGCCGCCACATCGAGGTCACTGACGCCGCCACATCGAGGTCACTGACGCCGCCACATCGAGGTCACTGACGCCGCCACATCGAAGTCACTGACGCCGCCACATCGAGGTCACTGACGCCGCCACATCGAAGTCACTGGCGCCGCCACATCGAGTTCACTGACGCCGCCACATCGAAGTCACTGACGCCGCCACATCGAGGTCACTGACGCCGCCACATCGAGGTCACTGACGCCGCCACATCGAGTTCACTGACGCCGCCACATCGAAGTCACTGACGCCGCCACATCGAAGTCACTGGCGCCACCACATCGAGGTTACTAGTAAATATAAAACAAACATTCACCAACACATGGGTTAAATTGACAATTTCTTTCCCCAGCTGGAAGAGTCAAATCGCCATATAAACTGAGGCGCAACAAGACCTTAATATTTATTCCTACTATATGTAAAACTTTTATTGTGTCTCCTATCCCTTGGCTAGCAGAGGGAGTTCACACGCCACACTGAACTGCCATCCGGGTCGTCGGAGCAGGCAATCAATCTCCCCACCTCGAATAAGAGGCGTTCCGAGGGAAAGTGTGAAGAGGAGGAGGCAGAATAAAAGCGAGATAAGTGACCGAGTTTGTTGAAGATGCTACGTGCCAGGAAGAAGTTTCATCAAGAGATAGGAGAGTAGCCTCCAGCTCCAAGACGGCAGCTCTGCTCAGAGAGGAGGAGGAATGGACCAGGAAACGAACCCTGTAAGTGGCTCTAGAGGAAAACAAGAACCGGTTTGGGTAGGGTAACAGACGCGGCTCCTGCAGGATTCTATCTTCTTGAGGTTATCTTGAGATGATTTCGGGGCTTTTTAGTGTCCCCGAGGCCCGGTCCTCGACCAGGCCTCCACCCCCAGGAAGCAGCCCGTGACAGCTGATTAACACCCAGGTACCTATTTTACTGCTAGGTAACAGGGGCATAGGGTGAAAGAAACTCTGCCCATTGTTTCTCGCTGGCGCCTGGGATCGTACCCAGGACCACAGGATCACAAGTCCAGCGTGCTGTCCGCTCGGCCGACCGGCTCCCCAAGGTTGGTAAGGATACCTAGTCCCGTATGAGAAGTCCTGTCGTAGTCAAGAAGGTTCGTTGCTTTTAAAACCTACCCAAGATTACCCGATGCAGCATTACTGAACCTAATCTAACCTTTCCCAACCTACCCTAACCCAACTGAGCCTAACACCTATCCTTCAGTAACAATAGAACGTATAGCAATACTTTGGTCAAACATACGAAAATGAACTGATGACCTGTACAAATTCACGGCTTTTATTATTTTGAATTTACCTAAATGGAATGCTATTAAAGAGGAACAGTAACTAAAGATCCAAATACAAACAGTCCAAGGCGTAAATTCACAATCCTTAGACTAATATATGCTACTATATGAATATATGAATATATTCCTTTGGCCTATAACAGTACACATATGTGTGCTATACTAGGCCTAAGAATGCGTAAGTATGGTTTCAGGCTCTTTTTTGTGCTCGAATCCTCTACACTATAGCAGAAAACGGGAAACGTTGGCTGCAACAGTCTATTTTGTTACGTACGACCAAATAGTCTCAATGCGTAATATCATTTAAAAAAATGGATTGAGCTAATAACTAACGTAACATATATACGGAACACACGGAGAAATAACAATGGCGTAATATATCAACGAGAAACCCATTTGGAGTCACATGGGGATATGAAGCAGTGTTCTAGTGATTCCTATATGCTTGCCTTAACCCAATCGGCCACGATAACTTGAATAGCTTGTCATGTCATGACTGAGTGGGTACGGGGGAGCATCTGAGAGTCACTAGAACGCTACTTCAAATTTCTGCGTTGGTCCTCATCATTTTCTTTATTATTATTAACATCTTTATTGACAAAATTAATTACAATTTTGCCTAATCTGAGGATTTTGATAATCTTATTAAAGTGAGGATAATGCTGGTATTCACTGTCACGCAGGACAGAGGGTCATACATATGACAATAGGTCTAAACTGTAGGCTGAAGCACATATATATCATGGTTACAATCAATGTTTTAATGTATGGAGATGTGAAAACAACTTTCAATTGTGCACTGCCACACAAGGGCAGGGATGGGTTCATAAGTGATGCAGCTTAGAAGTAATATAAATAAAAATTGTTCTTCATTCTTTAAAATGGACAAGCAAATTTGGGGAAAATTGTTAGGATGTTGTCCAGAACACCTGAGTCAATAAAATAGTTACACAGTTGGTGGTACAAGAGGCCAGGAGGTCTAAAGTCCTTTACGGTTTCACATTCATCAATATAGTGTTCTTTTCTTATACAGTATTACCAAATAGTAAACGAGCTTTGTCTATTTATTGAGTGTACGATCTAACCATACCCCATTCCCGGTTGCGAAGGGTTAATAATGGTTCCAATTCTGTTTTCTATATAACGACTGAAAATAAATATATCAGACTGCTCACTGAGCCAATACAATCCCAACATCTCGACAGATTTTATTGTAAATATTCTCCAAAACTATATTTTTACTTTGTAATATAAAGACGTTATTACGCTATTATGTTGTGTGTTTTGCAGGGGCATTGAACTTCATCCTACGCTGTCTTTACTCTTCCTTCTCAACACGACCAAGGAGCCAGAGCTCAACCCTCGCAAGATCAACTAGGTGAGTACAACTAGGTGAGTATATACTCTTTCCGACCTTTCAAGAGTGTCACCTTATCTGACGTGCAGCTCTGATGTCTTCATTCTACAGTTAACTGTTGAAAAAAAATTCCCAGAGGAACAGTCGGCCGAGCGGACAGCACGCTGGACTTGTGATCCTGTGGTCCTGGGTTCGATCCCAGGCGCCGGCGAGAAACAATGGGCAGAGTTTCTTTCACCCTATGCCCCTGTTACCTAGCAGTGAAATAGGTACCTGGGTGTTAGTCAGCTGTCACGGGCTGCTTCCTGGGGGTGGAGGCCTGGTCGAGGACCGGGCCGCGGGGACACTAAAAAGCCCCGAAATCATCTCAAGATAACCTCAAGATATAACAGACCACATTCCGGGAGGTCAAGTCAGCAACATGTTGCCTCCTGGTCGTCGACGGACGCTTTAAATCACTTGCATGACAACTAAAGATGTTTAAATACTTCGTCTAACTACCGCATAGCTTTTAATTCCTCGCACAACTAGTGGAAAGCTTCAACGCACTCACATAACTACCGGAAAGCTTAATATCCCCGACCCTTTCCGCTGCGTACACGAAGCAAAATTCCCTTTCAAAAAGATATGGGGATACAACAGGCAATAACAGATGACAAGAGAACAAAGGGATTGATCGAGGATGAATCGAGATCGCAAGAAAACACAGACCTTAATAACAGTAAACTGGGGGAAGAGACTGTACTGTAAGGGAACAATGGATTACGTAGCAATGGGGTGCAAGAAATACAATGGAAAGATAAGAGGAGGCTGTGTAGGAAGGGAGAGGGGTAAGAACAGGGAATTAGGAACAGGGAACGCCTGAGGGAACTCAATGCTGGAATACAAGGTGGTGCCCTGCAAGCAGGAGCGGTCACGGATGAAGAGTAGAGGATTAGGGCGAGGAAAAGGGAGAGGCAGATGAACCAATATCTCTCTCTCTCTCTCTCTCTCTGTTGATGCTTGCATGGAGTTGCAACATGTTAAATATGAAACGCATTGCTACACCTGCTCCATCAGAGACTTGGTGCAGTCGTCTATACACACACACACAGCCCAGTGGACAGCGCTTTGGATATCCTAGTCCTAAGGGTTCGATTCCCGGTCGAGACATAAGCAAATTGGCAGAGTTTCTTTTATCTGATGCAGCTGTTCACCTAACAGTAAACAGGTATCTGGTAGTTAGACAGCTGCTACGGGCTTCATCCTGGGGGATGTATGTGTGTGAGACAGAAACATACGAAGTAGATATAATAGAGGAAAAATAGGTCGGGAGTCGGTAAATTAGACAACCGACGGTTAGAAAGGCGGGGTCCAAGAGCTAACGATCCGATCTTGCAGGCATTTATAGTAAATACACACACACACAATGCCGCCAGAATATGCCAAACCTCACCCCACGGTAGGATAATAGAAACAGGGGGAGAAATGATAACGACATAGGAGATTCAAATGACAAAGTAGAGAACATAAGGTTCAGAAAGAGAGTAGTGTAAGATCTGTAAATATATGAAATTGATTTGAAGTTGAAGCGAACTCAATACACACTGTACACTGCAAGATAATAAAAACGACGAAAGAGTCATTGAACGAACTGCTAATGATTGGAAGGATGGGGCTTGGGAGTTGACATTTGACCCTGCAAACACATGTAACAACACACACATACACAATTAGTGAAGTCGATGTGAGTAGACAAAGTGTCGTCACTAGGCCGAAGTGTTTAAAGATGTTTTTTCTGTTTTTAAAGATTTCTGTCCGAAACGCTGCGCATACTAGTGTCTTTACATGAATGTAATTACTATGCTATTACCTCACAATCCCAATGTACCTTTTTGTATATAAATAAATAAATAAATAAATAAATAAATAAATAAATGTTTGGTCTTGCAGGGGCTGGAAGGATTGTCTGGCAACCCGTCCTCTTGTGTTACCACAACAGACAAAATATGATATACTTTTGACCATGAGAAGAAGTACTCTGAGCTGACTCGAGGCAGCTGCGACAACTTTGTGCTCATCACTCCATACCCCACCTCAACGACAATTCTCCATCACCACCTCAACAACAATTCTCCATCACCACCTCAACAACAATTCTCCATCACCACCTCAACAACAATTCTCCACCACCCCTTAGTGTGTGTGTGTGTGGGAGGTTGAAAACACTAGGAGGTGAACGAAAGAGTTAACACAAAATAACATTTTTACGGCAAGAATTATATCTGGGCGACCTGACAGGCAAGTCCTTGCCCGGAGCGACGTCAGCCTTGCTACTTGATATACAACACTTTTTGTCATGTATATCTATATAATCACACACACACACACACACACACACACACACACACACACACACACACACACACACACACACACACACACACACACACACACACACACACACACACACGCAGACACACACACACACACACACACACACACACACACACACACACACACACACACACACACACACACACACACACTAAGCCAACCCATGATAAGCCGCAGGAAATAACCTTGTACAAACCATAATAGCTTTTAGAGATTTTGGAGTTCAAAGTATTGTATAAATACATGAAATATATATATATTTTTTTATTTCGAATCTACTTTTTTGGGGATACAGAGCAGCTGAATTCTGCCAGTCTACTGAATGAACTTGATCATTCAAATGTTTAAAATTAGCAGAGCTCTCTTGTCCATATCAAACTGATCCTTTTTATGCTCTACTATAATTTTAAAATTTCTTTTTTGATCTCTCTAAAGTGTATTTTCTTTGGTAAACATTAACCAGCCATGTTGACCAGACCACACACTAGAAGGTGAAGGGACGACGACGTTTATTGCCTGCATCAAGTTCCTCATCACAATCGACTTAAGAATGGTCCAGGACGGACCGAAACGTCGTCGTCCCTTCACCTTCTAGTGTGTGGTCTGGTCAACATTCTTCAGCCACGTTATAGTGACTCATCGCCTGCATTAATCAGCCATGCCTAGTTAAGGTGGTTACACACGGAGACGCCGCAGTACTTCGTAACTTCTGGGAAGTCTGCTCCACCTCATCACTGTGTGGAACCACTCGCCTAGTTTCCGATTATTCACTTCACCGGGAATAGAAATTTTAGAAAATTTCCTTTGAAATTTTCAGGGCGGTACATGATGTCATTCTGAGAATATTATTTATTTTCCTGTTTACTACATCTACTGTATGTAGGAAGGTACAGAAGACAATGACTCCTGATTCTTAAGATTACAGTGCTCTTATCTCACATCTTAAGCCTCACTCTACTAGATTTCCGATGAACACGTCCCGCAAATCGATTTAATGCCAGGTCCTTAATTACTATGGGTGAACATGGGAGGAACGTTAAGGCTCAGTGCCTAATCTCCCTACCTTGCCTAGGGCTCGAACCAGGGTTCATATCCCTGGCGAGCAGTGTCAGGTACACTTGTTTCTGTATGTTCTATATTGAGCTCCAAAAGGGAGGGGGTCCTTTTTAAATACTTTTCATATTGAGATCAATATTAAAGCTCCTTGAATCTTTAATTGCACTTATAAACGGCGAAGGATTAGAGTTGACATGACAGAGGTATACAAGTGGATAACTGGACATAACATAGGGGGGTATTAATAGGGTATTAAAAGTATCAACACAAGACGGAACACGAAACAATGGGAATAAATTGGATAAGTTCCGATTTAGAAACCTGGATAAATACTTGTTCGGTAAATGGGTTGTTGATTTGTGGAACCAATTACCACGTAACATAACAGAAGTAGGAGCCCTTGATTATTTCAAGCGTAGGTTAGACATATATATAAATGAGATTCGGTGGTTATAAATAGGAGCTGCCTCGTATGGGCCAATAGGCCTTCTGCAGTTACCATAATTCTTATGTTCTTACTACATATGGCTTGTGGGCTAATGTCTCTTTTGTAATAACAGTAACCATCAGATAAAAAATATTTTACAAATAATACATGTCTGAGTTGAATGTGCCAAGAGGTTTTCAGGCATGGTACTAGAAAGTCTAGGTACTAAAGCAGCAAACTGGTTTCAGGAGGTAGAAAATAAATTTTTAGGTACAAGATAAATAATTTTCAGAAGGTGTCTTAATTGTCGGGAGTCGTAGGGGGTCATTGGGTAGTGGATATATATTTTCAGCTCAGGTAATACGTGTGTTAGATACACTGTAGATTACCTGAGCATAACGGATTTAAGGAAATGGAGGAGGAGGATAGAAGAAAATCCCTGGCAGTAAAATGTGTTTGTGAAAGGAGGAAGAAGAGAGAAGAACGCAAGGGAACCTTCTCATCTTCCCCCCGGGGGCAGACAACACTCTCACATTAGACGAGGTAAGGAGACGCCGCCACCACCACCACCACAACAACCACTTCCACCACAACCCACAGCCACCACAACCCACTTCCACCACAACCCACAGCCACCACAACCCACAGCCACCACAACCCACAGCCACCACAACCCACAGCCACAAACAACAACAGCTTCCACCACCACCACCACAACCCACAGCCACCACAACCCACTTCCACCACAACCCACAGCCACCACAACCCACAGCCACCACAACCCACTTCCACCACAACCCACAGCCACAAACAACAACAGCTTCCACCACCACCACAACCCACAGCCACAAACAACAACAGCTTCCACCACCACCACAACCCACAGCCACAAACAACAACAACGACCATATGAGTCACAGCCATCACCAACACCCACCAAAACTAACAAAAGTACTGATCTTTGGAACGAAGGAACTAAACTTCTAGGAACTCACAATCCTAGAAGAGAGAACAAACATCGGGAATATGGGACAACTACATACAACTCAGTGAGGGGGAATAGACAAGATAGACTAATAGAGCCTCATTAAATTCAGACAAAGTACAATAAATATACATAGATGGAAGTTGGAAATGCAAATGGATCGAAGAAATATAATGAAATACTCGTGCCCTGTACAGGTGGCCAAAATGTAGAATATCCTGAAAGCCCTGGAAGCCACCTCCACCCACAACTTTAAAGGCCAGATTTTGACAAAGAATTGAAATTGAAATAAGTTTATTGAGGTAAAATACACACAAAGGGATGAGGTAGCTCAAGCTATTCTCACCCCGTTCAGTACATCGTGTTAATACATACATATACACACATCACAAACAATAAACATATTACCAAACATTCTGAGAGATGACAAAGAATTCAACCGTTAGGAAAGTTAAATTAAAACCCACCATGTATAACAAGGCTGGTAGGCGGCTAGGGCTACCTCGGGCTATAAAGTACTAGACCTCATTACACCGTAGTTGCTTGTTTTAAATTCAGCTACTGGGAACAAATAGTTCCAAGTAGCACGGGCTATGGTGAGCCCGTATAGTGGACGTACCTGGCACAGGAGCGGGGCTGGAACTGAGTAGTTGCTGTTTGGTAAGCATTATATATACCACCTCGCCAGAGGCATAAATGACTAACGTTACATTTTACCTCTCTTCCCTTTCCTCTATTTCCCTTAACCACCCCTTCCCCTTCTCCTCCAATCCCATTTACCTCCAACGCCGTCCCCCTCTCCTCACCATCCAGTTTACCTCCAAAATCATTCCTTCCGCGCACACATTAAGAAATGAAGAACACCTGACGGAAATTTTACATCGAGAAATTTGACTTCAATTTCATTTTCTTCTACCATTAGTAAACAAGAACACAAGAATAGCGACAAAAACAAGATAAAGGTGAACGAAAAGACATGACCACTATTGATTTAAATAAGATCCTCTGGCCTATTGTGCAATCAAGTATGTAACTATTTCATTAAATCTGGTATATTGGAAGACATCCTAACAATTTATCCCAAATTTGCTTGTCAATACTAATTTCCTTTTAAGCTGCAACTCTAATGAATCCATTCGTCCTGTGTGGCTGGAAACAACAGAAAGTGACATCTTCAAGTTTGTAAATTAAAACAAGTACCGTAATCAATGCAGATTGTAACCTCGTGAAATATGTCTATTTAAATCTACAATTGAGACCTATTGTCTTACGTGTGCCCCTCTGCCCTGTGTGGCAGTGAATATGAATTACGTTACCTAACAAGCTGAATTTTCGCGAAATATATAATTTTCCAAAATCTGTTGTTATGAAATGTTAAAAAATTTCATTGTATAATATATGATTGCAATTTTATGTTGAGTGAAAACTAGCATATCAATTTGATCAAACCTAACCTAACCTATCTAAACCTAATATAATTAAGTCAGTAATTCATGCTCCAAATATATTATTGTTAAAAAAAAATGGAAAGAAATATTTGAAAATAACGATTATTAATCTGCCTGTTACGCACATTGGACCTTGCATACTAGGGCAAAAAGTGCGGTTCTGGCTTCTTGTTGTTGTTGTTTTAGATTCAACTACTCGGAACAAAAGTTCCAAAGTAGCACGGGCTATGGTGAGCCCGTAGTGGAGCCCTCCTCGTATTCGAAGAACATCAGGCAAACGACGCAGGCCCTAAATAGTGTATTGATAAATTAGTTACAAATTTCTCCAGCAGCAACAAAGATATCACTTTAGGGATAAAATATTAGAAGAAAACGGGAAATTTCTCCAGCAGCAACAAAGATATCACTTTAGGGATAAAATATTAGAAGAAAACGGGAAATTTCTCCAGCAGCAACAAAGATATCACTTTAGGGATAAAATATTAGAAGAAAACGGGAACAAGCAGGAAAAACGAATAATCGAATACTAAGGGATACCTCAAGGAAATTTTGTATTGGGTAAACTTTGAGCAAAGAAAACTTATAAAACCCTAAAATAATGGATCAAATCGTCGAGAGACTGATACAGCCAAAGAGATTAGAGCACACAGAGTCCGTTCTGTCAGGAACTGACTTGTGATTTATGAGATGCTATAGTTATGGATTAAGATGAGATTTCTATAACTGTTGAAATGGGAGGGAGGAAGAAAAGGAAAGAAGAGGAGTGAAGAGTGGGCCAAGTAGAGAGTGCGGGCGGGAGAGGAGAGAGAGAGAGAGAGAGAGGGGGGAGAAAGAGAAGGAGAGAGACAGAGAGAGAGAGAGGGGGGGGGGAGATAAAGAAGTGAGGAGAAAATCAGGAGAGCGAAAGAACAAGACAAGATGTAAACGGAAGATGCAGGGAAGAGGAGGTGCATAAGAGTGTTCCAGAAGGGAGAAGATGCCCCCTGGCTTGGCTCGCTCCCTCTCTCCGTGTTCTCCCTCAGTACACTGCTTCCAGGGACTTGCCGCTACGCTCAAGGGCCTCCGAGAGGTGAAGGGCCTCGTCTAGTGTTTGTCCCGCGGTAATGCTCCGCTGCTTCTTGTCTCTCATCCACGGAGAGACATTAGCCTCATCTCTGACCTCCGCCATCCCTTCCTTCTTTCGTCCGTCCTCTCTCCCTCCCTCCGTCCGTCCTTCCCTTTCGCAATCTCTCACCTTCCCCCTTCTCTCCTTTTCCTCCTCGCTACTGACTCCTCCACTCTACACCACCTTCATGCCTGCGTGTTTGCCTGGATCGTGTCTGCGGGGGCTATTGAGTTCCAGGTACTGAAAAGACTTCCAGGCGGTCTGTTTGGGGGCAGCGAGCCGCAGCGGCCTGGAAAAATGGAGGATTCATTTGAAGAAGTAAAGAGTGGAGGAGGGTGCAGAATACAAGGGCTGATTGTTGTGCCCCTTGCGCGGTGTCTTCTGGGAGTTGGAGCCGCCCCGAGGTAAACTCCGCCCGCCCCACGCCACCCCAGGGGAGCCCAACCAAGAAACCAGGAAGAGGGAGAAGAGGATAGTGAGAGAAGAGGGGAGAGGAGAAATTGTGGTATAGAGAGAGGTTGGGAAAGGTGTTGGGGATAGAGAGGGAAAGACTTAGGTAGAGATAAGCAGATATATAACAAAAGAGGAAGGGGGAAGACTTCGTAGCACACACACACAGACCAGCAACCACATACAGACTCACAGCCACGTACAGACAAGCAGCACTACTCTTGGTAATAGCAAGCATTATAAAACGTATTCTGGATAATCCACAAAAGTGTATGAATAATCCAAGATATTACTCTCCTTTCTTTTTGTTCACCGGTCATCTTCCTCGTTCTCCCCTTCTCTAGCCCTTCTTACTCAAGATTTCAACCATCTTCCTCGTCAATTTACTCTTCCTCCTCCTCTACTCCTAGGTGATTCACGACGTCCGGATGTCCTTGCCCCCCTTCCTTCTCCGATATGCATTCGAACATCACTGAGAGGAATTTCAACAACACTGTCATGCCGGCTGAACGCCCCCAGGAAGATGTAGGCAATAATCTGCTGTGCCGAAGGGCAGGGGTAGTGACCCTTTTTAGAGAACGTGACCCAATTGGAAATAACCTTCAAAAAATATCTCGTGTGCCCATGAAGGCAATGTCACAGAATACAACAAAAGGAACAAAGTTCATTAGCAAACAGTAGTATCATTTCTGTAGGAACTATTCTGTTATCAACAGTTTCAGCATACAATACACGAATTTTGAAAGAAAACGTCAGCAAAATAAAAGAAAACGCAAACTGGTAGCTTCACATTAGCCCCTGTATCAGGAACAGCACGTAGTCCCCATTATATACATGACGGAGGTCCGCAAGTGTAGGACACTCGAGCAGCAAGTGAAACACACACACGGAGCAACTTGTCCTCCTACAAAAAACGTCGCTTTTCGATCGTATTCATTTCACAAGCCCAAAAATTGTTGAATTAAAAAAAAAATGGAAGCTGCTGGCGAAAGTGATGTACTCTGTATTCTAACCCGTTTTCTGTTTTGGGTCCTCTGGGAGGTTAGGGGAGGACACTTTAAATTGACCGTTTTCTTGACGCGAGGACACCTGAGGAGGTCGAGTTGCACAGAGACTAGACAGGCATCAACATAAGCTGTCTGTCCCTCCAATCAATCAACAGCTATGGGTCAGATTGATTGATTGATGAAGATTAAGCCACCCAAGAGGTGGCACGGGCATGAATAGCCCGTAAGTGGTGGCCCTTTCGAGCCATTACCAGTATCAAAAGATGATACTGGAGATCTGTGGAGGCGCAACTGCACCCTGCGTGACGGGAGATGTCTCCCGGACCAAGTGGTGACCAAATGGTGTATGAGTCAGCTTGGTATGACCAATATAAAGCAGCACGAGCGGTGCACAAAGAAATCATATTAACGTGATGCATCAATAATACAAATCAGTAGGAGCCATGAGGAGGATTCGAAGCCGTAGCATCAGAGGTGTTTCCCAACATTTTGGTATGTTAGAGGTGACTGGCTACTGACTACGTACGCGTGTTCGCACGCGAACGTGCACGCAAGCTTCAGGAGGAGTACTTGCATGACAGTGAATTATTTATGGTATAAAATTACAGCAGCGCCCGACGAAGCAAAGGCTGAGTGGGTCTTGTGGGCCGCGCTCAACAGTTGAGTATGAGCTCAGTAATTATTAACCGCAGAATACAACGAGGATCGTCTCCCGGTCGCCTGAAACACTCTTAACAACGCCACCTGGTTATAGCGACTCACTTTCACCAGCTTAAAGGAAACATTAAGAAGAATGACATTCGTCTGGATAGGACGGGGTAAAGGGAAGGATAATCACCAGGTAAGGGTGAGAATTATCATCATGGGTAATCACAGGTTAAGGGGGGATAATCCCCAGATAAAGGGGAGGCTAATCACGGGAAAAGGTGGAGATAATCACCAGGTAAAGGGAGGATAATCACATCACATGGCACGCATCAACATGTTCATTACGAAGCAAGACAAGAAGTTAAAATGCAGAAACAATTCGATTTAGCGAGTCTCGATTAATTTTTCGTTTGTGCTAAGGTTTTCATCGCTTCTCCCATTTAAGCCATTGTTGTCCCAACATTGTCGTGGGAATGATCAGCTCTTGACGATATAAATAAATATTATTTTGAAGAAATTGGGTATTATATAGGTTACTTTTTGTATTATGCAGATGAAATATAGGTATTAGATAGGTTGAAAGCTAACTGAAACAACTAGAGACCAAAAGAGTAACAGAGACCCTACAGCCGCCAGTTTTCTCTTTCAGCGCCTTAGTGTGGCGATCCAGAGAGGAAATGCTCACTGCATCCATGGTTCCTGCCCGCCATCTGAGGAGCTGGAGGAGCTCTACAACTTGTGACAAGTAGCCTTGTACCCTGCATGTAACCAATGTTGTAAGTCTTTTTGTGTAATGAAATTTTGAAATAAAGTTAGATATATATACACACATACAAAAAGAATAGGGGTGGCAGGAGAAGAAAATATTAAAGTGTTCAGTGAGGATCAACAAAGTCTTCTCTGAGTACTCTTTATTTAATATATTTACCTATTTACCAAATACTATATTTACCTAAGCTTTATATAACATGCATGAATGTACGTTACGCATAGTTGGTTATTCTACTCCAAGAACATACAAGAGTGACTCGCAAATCAACCATCTAACCAATCAAACCAATCGAGCAATCAACCATCCACTACACCAAACCATCAACGACGTACATTATACACAGTTCTTACTCTCTTCTCAACCATCTTTTAGTCCGAGCAGTTGAGCCCAGGAATATTTTGCCAGTTAATAAACACACCTTAAGTCTTTCTTACTATCAAGCGACTCTATTACCAGCAGATAAAATATTTTAATTTTGTTTAAAAAAACAGAATGGGAAATAATGTTGAAGAGCTAATAAACTTGACTTAGGCTAAGTTAATATGGGCTTAATCAAGTTGAAACTCCATAAAAACCTTCATGTATTTCTTAACTAATATTCTTTTCACAAATGATGCAATTTCCTGACTAATCTTCCCCGTGCCACAAAAACCCTGTTAAGTTTTCACACATTGTTTGTTCTCCGAACTGTCTGAACCCTGTAAGCACATAAAGACAAAACGAAATCAAAATATGAAGTCTTGCAGTATTTTCATGGGAAAAGTTTCACCTTGCCTGACATTTGCGCTTCAAATATAGTTACAAACACAATGGAAGTGATAATTTCTAACTTTAGCTTGAGAGTTCTAGGTGTCTTTGAAATTTTCGTAACCATGCAATGGCAGAGGATCAGGAATGAGTTATATTAACGTGACACAGATTTGAGCAGTGTCACTGATCAAATGGTTTGGTCAGTTGGAACCATCCATGGAAGAGGAGCGGCAGCGTTCGGACAAAGTATAGGTCATATTGACCGATGGACTGAGCACGACACAATAGACTGTCGTTTGAGACCTTTTGTAACGTGATCTGTGATCGTTACACTACTGGCACTCTGGGTGGTGGCAGGTGTATGGTAAGAGTCTAAACAGATCCTGTTACGTCTACTCTCACTTCAGATTCGATGACTGAATGGCTGAAGATTAACTTGCCAATTACCTGTAAAGTCTTGGAGTGGCAGCATGAAAAGTGCATGACGTCATTTGTTGTTTTATGCAGATAAGTGTTGAACACAAAGGCGAAACACATTGATTGAGAAAGTCGTCGAGGGTAAGAAAGCCAAAAGAGACAAATCAATACAGGTGACTAATCCAATTTTAATCTTAGATCAGGTTACACTTTCAGTCAGTTTTTATATTTGGATTTTATTTAAAACGACAGAGAGTAAACGTGTTTACATGATATACAGCGGGATATGGAATTTCAACTTGTCCTCTCAAATACAACTCGCCATTTTTACGCTATAATTCCCATCGGACAAAATACGGGGTACTATGAAAAGTAGCGGCTCACAAACATGCACGTGTTCTATACGTGGGTCGATTAGGTTAGAGGGGTGGAGTGGGTTCGCACGCTTTAGTACCCTGTATTTTGCCCGTTGTGGCAACTCAAAGAGTATTTGAGTTGAATATATACAATATCTTTGATGGCAGTTCTGGGTACTCAATTCTCACATGAAACAAAGTCTGATAAATTGCCCTGAATGGTGTCTGATCTCTGTAGTGTATCACTCGGAAGCCTTGTTCCTTCACTTTCAGTTACAAATTGTCATTCATTTACTGTTATATTATTAAATGGATCCATATGTCTCTTGTTATTGACATAAGAACATAGTCCTAAATACCTAACAATCTGATCCTCTATACCAAGCAGGTGATGAATGATGAACTTCCATATTTCTTTAGAGGTTGTCAAAGGATTCTGCTGTATAAACCACCATCATAAAGGATTCGAACACACTGTTCTGAGGACGTTCGGACGACATATATTCTGGCTTCTGCTTTATCAGCTTTAAAAATTTTTACTGTTCTCCCTAATATAATCAAATTTAGTCCATTCAAATATGAAGAAAAGTTCATTCAGAAATGCCACAATAGTCACGATAGGTTCCTTGACTATTCGTCTTCATTGCAATTTTTATAATGAAGAAATACATGTTTTTAGTCACGGCCTGTATGAGGGGCAAGTCGCTTATTCTCCCATGATATATTCAACACACTTCAGAATGTATCAAATGTTTTTCTTACTCTCTATTTCAATGAACATTAAAAGTAAGCAAATTTAAAAGAGGAAATTAAAAAATATATCTACTTTTACTGTTTCATCCAGCGTAATCTTAAATTTTTTCCATAATTCTTGCTAGTATAGTGACTGTTTGCACCAGTGAATCCACTTGATGTGAATACTGGAAATTTTACTATGAGTTGCTGATATTGCAAGAGTCCCAACTGTACCAATTCCTATATTCGGTGATCGCACAGTTTCATTTGCAATTATGAAAACATTCAAACTCTCAAAAATATCCTCACCTGTATTGTGTGTTAGCAATGGCTGGCAGAAGAGAAAATATTTGCTAATTTTACCATGGAATTAATACAGTGTGAATGCAAGCAACTCACTGTTAAAAACATTCGAACTTTCATTAAATTTCAAAGAATAATACTGACTTTTACTTTTTCACTAGTCGGCTTTTCACATTAGTACACGTGTACTCCAATGACCGCTTTACAGTGGAGTTTGAAAGTTAAATCAAATTATAATTCTTTGTTACTTTGCCTCCCTGCATTCTGGTGGCAACTGCTTTCGCAAAAGGTAGAATTTACTCCTCGTGTTATTGTTTGAGATTTTCCATTCTTTGTTGTTAATAAACACACGTCACACGAAGCAGCATTGTCATCATAGATAGAAAATAAATGTTTATGTTGATTTTTATCCAAAGCAGATCTAGCAATCTCATTTGCAAATATTAAACAGATTTTTTTATTTATTTTTATTTTGTTTCTAGACGTCAGGGAAACTTGGCCAGTTTGAACAATGCTTCATAACAGAGAGCATAATGTGGATTATGTTTATGTTCACACCCAGTGAATGTAAATCACCAAGATATGTATTTATCACAATATTTATGAACTTTGCATTTTTACTGATGAGTCTGTTTTAATTTTTTTTTAAATATGTTACACCTTCATCTGTGCTCTCTCTCTCCCTTTCTCTCTCTGTCTTCCTCTTCAACGTGGATCTTGGTTTTAACCAACCATTCATAATTACCAGATGGTTTCGTGTGATCGTCACGAATGTAGTGGCAATATAAGGTAAAGTAAAGGATGCAGTCAGACACCCATGCGCTGCTCACCGAAAGGTAAAAAAAATATATCAGGCCTTCAAACGGCTTCCCCTTGACCGAGGTCATTCATGCCCTGAGGTCCTGTGACCGCTTCGCGTGAAAGTTTCATGCCTTGAGGGTTTTTCGACACAAAACACTTGAAAGTTTTACGAACAATATTATATCCTGGAAGCATAATAAATAATTTTATTTATTCCACTACTGGTAGTTTGAATAGTTATCTCATTTGCCCAATTACATAACAAATAATGTTTCAAAATATCCTTATATCTGAAATAGACAGAAATAACTCCGTCGGAAGAGTTAAAGAGTTTTTCTTATATATTTAGCTACGAGCTATCTCTCGTGTCTGAAGGACCTGGACCATCTAATCATGTTGCCAAAATTACACAGAAGCGTCATCAACACATAAGCAGAGCTTGTGGTAAATACGACATTTCAGACGATGAAGCACATTAACGTGGCTGAAGATATGATGAATAACCCACACGTCAGAAAATGAGGAAACGACGACGTTTCGGGCCGCCGTGGACCATTATCAAATCATGTGTTTCTCCATTTTCAAATGTGTGGTTTGGTCTTCATAAATACGATATTACCAATGTTCCAATACTGATATAATATTGTTACAGGTTAGAGATAATAAATAAACCTCTGGAGATAGGATAGAAGCTTCAGTTTGAGTAGCAATATCCTGTGGGATTATACAATATACTCTGGTATCTTTTTTATTATAAACCTAGTTTATAGATTATATCCCAGGCTTCCTCCAAGAACAACCAGGGGCGCCAATTTCTGTACTAACCTGTCCACTTACTTAATTTGCACCAATTTTTACGCTATCGACCCTAATATGAAAATTGCCGTGGTTTAGTGAAATTATAAACGGCGCAAAATGTACACTACCTGGTGCTAATGACCATCATCAGCCATGGATTGCTTCACTAACGAGCCACGTTATCTTCCCTTTGTCTGGCTGGACTCTGAAGATGTGTGAAATGTTGTATATCGACATCTCCTTTGGTTATTCGTCTTTCTGTGTTTCTGTCAAGCTGTCTGTCTCTTTCAGTGTATCTCTCTGTTAGTCCAGAAGAAGAAGATATGCCAAGCCTTGTTGATCACACTGACATTTGCATTCTCAAGCAGCGCTGATGTTCTCCCAAGACTAAATACAAATTAAAAAAAAAAGTTGTAAAGATCAAATGTTTAATTTGTTATGACGACACGATTTAGTCATCTCGATAGGAAAAGTTAGTTGAAAAAGTTTTAAGTGTATGGCATGAAATTGTTCGCTCCTGTACAACCACCGTGTATTATACAACCACCGTGTATTATACAACCACCGTGTATTATACAACCACCGTGTATTATACAACCACCGTGTATTATACAACCACCGTGTATTATACAACCACCGTGTATTATACAACCACCGTGTATTATACAACCTCCGTGTATTATACAACCACCGTGTATTATACAACCACCGTGAATGACGGTTACCGTGTATTATACAACCACCGTATTTAATGATTACCGTTTATTAAAGGCATAAGTCTATACATAAATATATTTTGTATACTACAAGTGATGAATGGGTAGAAAAGAATAATTGATTATGTCCTAGTGCAAAGAAGCGAGTCGGAGTATGGCATCAAATCAAGGGAGAAATATCTAGAGGTTTCCCCTATTGCATAACAAGAACTATGTAAGACTGAACAAGAAAATGGGGGATGGTGTTTTACACAGAGATGTAAAAGTTATGAGGATACAGTTGGAAACAAATTAGTCAGCTGCTAAAATACAAATTTAGAGTTTTAGAGTAGACTTAACCAGGTGATTGAATCTTCATTTAAAGTATTTAAAAGAGTGTTTTGTTAGTACTGCCTAGAAAATTGTTCCATAAATCGGTATAAACATGAGAAAAACTGATCTGGTGTCGTTATTACATAAATTAACGCGCGTAGCACTCAATAGCGACCCCCATTAAAATGGAATTTAGAGCGAAATAAGAGAAACTATAGAGTATGTACAGGTCGATGAAATCATTTTAGAACTGAGGAAGATGAGTGTTAGCGGAAAGCATTTTATTTTTTCAGTAATCAGATGGCTTTGTCATTTGTAAACTTGACAAGCAGTGAGGTGACATAATAAATGACAAACATAATATCATCCTCTAACAGTGACTTGTAACGGTGCCATTCGACTTGATCAACCAATGCGCATGCAACAATTACTTCTGTTTCTGCCCTCAATTCTATCGTCAACAATTCGACGTGGCGATGGGGTCTCCAATTAATGCTGTGCTTGCTAATATATTCATGGAAACACTGGAAGCACGACCATTCTCCGGCATCATCCAGAACACCGTGAAATGGCTTCGCCGTGTTGACGATGTCTTAATCGTCACACCAAGCCATTTTGTCTTTGATTAGTTTAGGAACATAATGAAGCTGAACCTATTATGCAGCTCAGAAACAGCGAGATGGGAACCTTTAAAAAAAATAATAAAATGTATCACATTCGAGGTCAATATATACGGAGAACCTATTATTACTCTGTGGTAATAGGTCAAAATGGGGCAGTGAATTCTTCCTCAAGGCACTTGGGATATATAACTAGCACTTTCTTGAAGACGAGTACCAGTGTAAATAATGGATACTTAACTATTGTAACACACACTGATTTACTTCAAACCTTAAGTGCCTTTCAGACTTCACGAGAGAATGCAAAAAGCAATCATCGACAGCCAATTCTTCTGTACACAAGCAAGATTCCACTTCATTGAATATCCTATCGCCAGAAACAGAACCAACACTTAAGGTCACAACGGAAGGGGTGTACTACACACTATTCCCTGAAGTCATTCAGATAAAAGTGTACGTCGGTGAAACAGAATTATAACAACGCAATTTTTCTACCTTGTCCTCCAAGTCTTCTCTCCGCCTTGTGGTTGTTGACATCGTTATAAACACTTACTCGTCTGTACAACCCCGTCACAGAACGACAAGGAGACGCCATAGTAACAAATAACGGGATTAAATTGATTTTTGGATTGTTACCAATTAGTAAACACTTGAATAAATTTATTATGAACACTGGAACATATTTACCACGGAAAACCGGGGAAAGCATATCATGGAACGCTCGAATAAATTTATCATGGAACACTTGGATAAATCCCTAGCATGGTATAATAGACAACACAAGCACTGAAAAACTACCGATTTATGCCTTCAGTAAAAAACTTGTAACCGATGTGTGCCAATCGAGTCATTAATAAACACATAATACGTGTCGTAGACGCGGAATTTTCGGAGAAGAGCAAAATGTAGGGTCTGGTGAACCCCCTCATCTGGGGGTAGCTTGGGGGCGGTGCGGTCCTACCCCCAGGCTTCACCTGCCTGGGTAGGGTACTTAAAGGGTTTCCAGTCTCCCAGAGTACCACTGACGGGACACATCTCCCGTCACGCAGGGTGCAGTCGCACCTCCGCAGATCTACAGTATCATCTACTGATACTGGTTATGGCTCAAAAGGGCCACCACTTACGGGCTATTCATGCCCGTGCCACCTGTTGGATGGCTTATCTTTATCAATCAATATGCCAGAATACGTCACACGCAGCCCCGCTCCTGTGCCAGGTAAGTCCACTACGGGCTCACCATAGCCCGTGCTACTTGCCCCGCTCCTGTGCCAGGTAAGTCCACTACGGGCTCACCATAGCCCGTGCTACTTGCAACTTTTTGTTCAGAGTAGCTGAATCTAAAGTGACAAAACAACAACTGCCAGGCTTGACTGTGAAAATTTAACATATCCGTAAGGCAAAACAAAATAATACTAAAAATAATACCAACAGTAATCATTTGGCGATGAGGAAGCTGATCGTTGGTAACCGTTCAAAAATTCCCGTTTTGTCTCAAGGAATTTGTTTATGTCCTCAAACACTAGGATCCACGTCGAGTCAACTTAATATTAGCGTGAGGTCAACGTGGGGTCATCGCAGATTTGACCCAGGTCGGAGAGACTAATTAGACGATAATCTCACACCCACTCTCAGTTTTTTTTCTTAAATATCGCTGTCACATTTTCCAAATTTTGTGTTTGTAGAACTACGCTTTGTTTTAGTTGTTAAATAATGCCATTAATGCATAGGCCTTTTTGTACTAACATAGTTAGGTACATATGCATTTGTGCAGATACCCTAGACAATATGAAGAGGAGTACAGAGTGTGTCAAAAAACTATCTACGTGATGCTAAAAAAATCCCACACCAAACAAGATGGTTAGTCATTCAGGGCCATACATCCAGTAGCCTGTAATAGTAATTTTTTGGTGTATTATGAGAATAACACAGGAGAATAAAGTAATTGCTAAGCTCCAGGTATCTCAGGCCAACGACATTTCGATCCCAATTAAAAGTCTACGAGAATACGTAAAACATTTTCAGCCAGTTTAGTCTTAAGTTTCTGCGAAAACTGTAATGTCTCACGAATTGAAATTTTGGATGTATTTAGTTAAATTTTTACGACCTCTGGAGGAGATTGGTGGCAGATATATATATATATATATATATATATATATACTTTTCGAATGTGAATAATAAAATGAAAGATATTCACCTAATTGTGCTTGTGTGGGTTCAGCTTTGGTTCTTGAGTCCCGCCTCTTATTTCTTATTTCTACGATTCATCATACCATTATTAAGAATAATCCTACCATCATTATTACATCAAAACATTATACCATCATTATTCCTATGCCTTAGTAGTAAAATTGGGTTCGCTCACGACTCTCAATCGGAAATCCCGGGTTCGAATTGCGGGCGGGACAGCACAGTGGTAGGGCACGTTTCGCTTCACCCAATAACTCTGTTCACCTAGCAGTAAATACGTACATGGGAGTAAGTCAACTGATGTGGGTGTTGCATCCTGGGAAGATCATTCATTCACCTTGGTAGTGGCCGGGTAGGGGAGGGGAGACCTTGATACAAGCCTATAGTATATATATATAAATATATATATATGTATATATATATATATATATATATATATATATATATATATATATATATATATATATATATATATATATATATATATATAGATATATGACTCGAACCCATACTGCCAGGAGCAACGCAACTGGTATGTACAGGACGCCTTAATCCACTTGACAGTTTTCAGTTGCATATAGTCCTGGGGACCATTCAGGCTTGTTCGCATATATAGATATATATGAAGTATTTTTACTACAAATTATAATCATTCTTTCGCGTAATCCTACCATGATAAAAGAAATAACTATCTCTTCCGTGTTAAACTACTTCTCCTGTGTATTCCTCCGTCAATACTAACTGTTTTCGTATGATAATCATTGTTTTCACTCTAAAGTTGTTATGTGTGTCACTCTCGGGCCCAATTAACTCCGCTGACA